>NC_040885.2:14467613-14497613 GCF_900634795.4 Betta splendens | reverse complement strand
GGAGAGAAGCTGCTGACCTCTGCATGGCCGCGTCCTGGTGAAAGGTCCAAGCGATAATAACGCCTGTAAAAGTGTCCTCTGCTTGACTCGCATTGTAGTTTAGTTAAAAAAAAAAAAAAGAGAGTTTCTCATAACATTTACAAAAGGCTTTGAGTCATTAACATCATGTGACACAAGCAATTAAATGTGTTTGGCCGTGAGACGCCTGAAGAACGTGTGCCTCAAATAAAGATTTGTTCTTTAAATAAAAATAAAAATTCTCTGGGCGTCTAATTATTTATTGCAGCTCCAGTCAGCTGTCAGCCTCAGCCCGGCCGTCACGAGCAGCCTACCCCCCCTCCACCCCCCGGGCGAGGTCCATTCATTTACCGTGATCAGCATGAGACGGGCGTCTTCGCGCCGCTAACCAGCGGACGCTCGCGCGCAGCGTGAGCGCGGCTCGTTAACATGCGCGGCCCAAAGTGGACCGCGCGCTGCTCGGCGCCCGTCCTTCAGCTTGAGACGCGGATAGAGCGGGACGGGGCGGGAGATGGCAGGTTAGCAGCGACGGGCTGTGGCTCCTAATGAGCTCCTCAGCGCCGCTGCACCAGCACAGGGCTGGGCTTCCCTTACAGTAAATGGCATCCTGGGAGCTCGTTAGGAAGCAGTCCTGTTAAAACAATCACCCAGCAGCAGTCACCTCCTCCCCCCTCCTATGTATATATTTACAAAGTTATTATATGTCAGGCCCGCTGCCTTTCTCTGTACCCAAGCTGCCTCTCCCCTCCGTGGCTTGTGTTATGCCCACATCACCTGTTATTCAGACATTTAGCCCAGATTCCCCTGAAGCAGAGTCCAGTGGTGATAGCGATAGCAATCGCGTCCCGGGGGAAGAGAGGCACATTCTGACAGGTTTAAGAGGCATCAGCATCATAGGAAGTGTGTGTGCGCGTGTGTGTGTGTGTATACAGCAAGAGCGTTCGTCGTATACATGTCTAATACTGAGACATGGGATCAGCGGGAAGCAAATCAACACTGGCGGCCTTATTTTATTTGCAATTAAAAAAAAAAGTAGCAGCAGTTCCAGCAGATAGATGGAAGAGTCGATATGAGGTTTATGTGTGTGCATCCAGAGGAGAGTGTGTTTTGGGATGTATTAGCATCGTATGGAGGAGAGGGAGGGTGTGTAAAAGGCAGCCCGCTAACACCGCGGCTGCAAAAACTGAGTGAATCAACCTGTTAACACGTTTTGTCCAGGACTAGTTATCAAAACCTCACAAATAAACTGCTGCCCATCGACCATCACGCTGTTCTGTGATTTCAACAAAGGACAGGTGTAAATTCTCAGTAAATGTATTGGAATACAACAAAGAGTGAATATTAAGTTACCTTCACGTCATGTTGGACATAAGTCGACTGCTCTTTCACTGATCACAGCTCTTCTCGCCTGCTGCCACGGTGCTTCTTGCACTCGTCTGTCTAATTTCATTTGCGACCGGTGTTGCAGCCGTTCTGGACTTGGTTGGAAATCCTGCTACTAAGCGCGTTTTTACCGGTCCTAACGGCGTGACTGCACATGGAGCTGTCAGAGGAAGGGATCGTTCCTTCCACTCCCAAAGTTTTTTCTATTCCTGCCTCGTGCGCCGGGTATTTTGGGGAACTTTTTCCGCGCCTTGTCTTCTCACGGAGCTCGGGCTGGTTGGAAGCTGTCGGTGGAAAGCAGTTGATGTTGTTGGCTTGTGAAGACCAGTGAGACTCTGTGTGCAATGGTGGGCTGCAGACTTGACAGGTGGAAATCCTGCTCCAGTGATACTGTAAGACAGACTTTCTATGTTCGGATCCAGTGGCATCATATTTTCTCGAGACCAAACTTGTGAGTCAATAGGGTTGGGATGAAAACATTAGCTTTAAAGGTGATTACAAGCCCTGGTTAAAACAAGCATCTTACTGTATCTTTTAAACGTTAACGACAACAAGCAAACAGTTTGAATTATTCCAAAAGAACAAAGACGACATCTGAGATCTGAACTCAGAGGGGGGTCACTCTTCTCAAAACACTTTGCACCAGACTTTTCCCAACGTTGCGCTGCAGGTTTGAAGGCCTCCCCTTCCTTCCTCATACGAATATTAGACTTAAGGTGGATTAAACAAAGAGGCTTTTGCAGGAAGGAAGCGTGCAGCGTTTGGACGCTCGGCTAAAGGTCTGAGGGTCGTAGCGAGAGAGAGGACCGTCCTCCCGCGCCCCCAGGCTTTTCCATTATCCTGCTCTTTCTGGATCATATAGCACAGGGCTCGGTGTGAGTGTGTGTGTGTGTGTGTGTGTGTGTGTGTGTGTGTGTGTGTGTGTGTGTGTGTGTGTGTGTGCGCGTGTGCGCCCTGTGTACGGATGTGTGCACAGTCACATCTATCTCAGCGAGTCCCTGTTCATGTTTTGGCCCCCTCCTCCTCCTCCTCCTCCTCCTCCTCCTCCTCCTCCTCCATCCCGCTCTGTTCTTTTAAAGCCTTCTGCTTATTACCATTAATATCTGGTTTGTTCTACCAACTCAGGCAGATGACAGGCGCGCGTTTGATATTAATTTGCCGAGTGCCCCGCGAGACCTTCGCGGGTGGGTGGAGACGAGAGGAGCGGGAAGGGAAGGGGGGCGCAGAGGAGCGAGGTGCAAGGGGCGAGATAAAGGGAGCAGTTTCATTCATTGTCACCACGCAGTCGCGTCCCTGTTTACTCAGCACAGACGCACTGTGAGGAAGAAAACAGACACAAACAGCTTCACTTACAACACTGTAGGTGTGACAACGCGCTTCAAAGACGCAGCACTGGATGCTCATCAGCCGGCCTGCTTCCCTGTTATAGCGTGTGCAATAGTCATGTCATCCCAGTGAACCGAAATTGGGAAACCGCTGCGTCTCCATCACTTCGGGTCTCGGTACCGGTGCACTGCGGCTCAGTTGTTCTGCGGCCCGGCTCCACCTCTAACGGGCCCTCAGCGCGGCCCGACCCCGTCTGATCTCCGCGCGTGTTGATAGACACCGCGCGTCAGCTCCCGGGCCCCGGGTCAGCGCACGGCTTCTCTCTCTTACCGTCTGCAGCCTCCACAAAGCAATGGAGTAATGAGTCCCATGACAGTCTGGCGGAATAGGCTCTGAATAGGTAATGATGGCGTCTGAAGGTGCTGGAAACACTGGCTGTGTCTTATTGGAGGCTATAATGTAGTCTGGGAGCATTCTTACTGGTGCCTGTCAGCGAGAGCCGGGTCGGCACAATACCTGCTATTTAAAATGGATTGTATAACGCCACGCGCCTGTGTTGGAATGATGTCCCCAGCCCACTGCCTATCAAATGGGATTCTGATCCCTGTTTGTGCTAATGGTCTATACATGCAGTTCCTCACACGCATGCTATACATGCTGCTGCTCATAATGGGGACGTGTACGGCAGCAGTGACAGCCGCTAGGATGCTTTATATTCTGAGTCAGTGGAGCCCAGACAATGACTGGGGACCTCGGCTGACAGAACCTAACACAGTTTCTGTGTTACATTCAAATGACTTGTGTTAATGGCTTTGTCTCTGATAAATCGCGTTGTGTTTTTGCAACAGCGCGTGGCACATGACTTTGTGTGGCTTTCTGTCCACCTGTTTGTGTTGTTGCCCTTGTTTTATTTCCTAGAAGTGCCTAAAGCGCAATTAAAGCCTCCGAGACGAAGCTGAGGGGAAAGTTCTGAGCAGCAGCGACTGGCAGACACTGATAGACAGGAGTGGACAGTCATCTGGGTTCCTCACAGCTCCGGGGGGGGGGGGGGGGGGCTGCACCCATCACCCATAATGCTCCATTCCTCCATCTCATCTGCGGCAGTGGACAGAGCGATAGGCCACCTATTCCAATTTATGGCTTATCTCATTATCATCGTTCCTCTGTCTCGTTTTGCTGCCCTTGAGATTTTCTCCCTCGCTATCTCACTGGTGATCAGAGTTTGAAAAGTTACATTTATTACCGTTGAGTCACACGTGTGTGATTAGCTGCTCGGAGCAGCTGCGGTGAACTCCAGGCGTGCTCTGTCCGTACCTATTGATTAAATGAAAGAAGCAATGTACTTCATTATTACATGAAATCCAAGGCCAAACGTCACCTGGTGGAATTGAACGAAAACACACGCACTCACAGATTCATAAATCCGCGTGTACATGCTTTTTATTAAATTTTAATTTCTTGTATAGTAACTGCTTCATGAACACCTGCTGTAAATGAACATCTGGCCATGGGCAGGGTGGTTTCATTCCATCCGTTGAACCCGTCGGGTGCAGGTGGGGTTGGAGCGTCTCTGTGCTGGGTGTGGCACAGACACACAGACTTAGTAGGTTTAAGGTAAATGGCCAAACAGGCCTCTTAGGAAACACTTTACCTCCGGTAACTGACACAGTCGCCTGTGGAGAACATGTTTTATGCAGCGTCCTGTGAACAAATGCACTCGCACTGATGCTCGTTCTCCCCTCTCTCTCTCTCGCTCTCTCTCTCTCTCTCTCACACACACACACACACACACACACACACACACACACACACACACACACACACACACACACACACACACACACTCAGCCTGAACTTCAGAATATGGACATTTTTCATTGTCAGGAAGCTGCTTTGAGGAAAAGCACCAGTGGTACAGTACGGTCTGCTGATTTCAGCAGGATAGGGATTTAAACATCATACCTGTGTGGCATTGTTAGTGTGAGAGCGTCTTTACTCCGCGGGAAAAAAAGTCATCCATAAAAATGTAATTATTCTTTCTGTGGCTGCTGGCAGCTAATGTTAGGCTCTAGTGGCGAACGCGTCTGAAGGGCAGTGGAGCCGCAGATCCCTGCGGTACCAGGGTCACGGTGCTGGGAATGAAGCACCGCGACCCTGGTACACCGGGAGGAAGGACGGGGGTCACACACAGGCCGTAAACAGGGAAGTCGCTGTCAACAGGTGCTAAGACGAAGCCAGTTCTGGGCGGAAAGCTTATTATGAATAAGCTTCATTCAGCTCACAGTTTCATTCATTCACTCAATTCATTCACTTCCTGGCTACTTAAAAAAATATATAGCCAATGTCAATTCATTTCTCGAATGTGCTATCAAATGTCAAGGAGCGTGAGCAAAGAGATTTTAAAACTAACAATCAAATTTAAGCCCAGATGTCTTTGAAGTGACTTTCAGGTAATCGGCGCTTTGGCATTTTTACAGTACATCCATAGGAACCATCTGCCCGGTGCTGGAGCACTCGTGAGTTATTGCCATTCTCCGCCCGCCTGTATCCTCTGCTCCATCTCTCAGCACGGCTCCTGCTACAGGAACCTTTTGTACATGAGCTCTGACCTTCCTATGAGGAAAGGGGCTCCTCTGGAGTTCCAGTCAAGGTATTTCTTAATCAGCTTTTAATCCTTTGATAGTGGATAGTGACTGATGCACCTCTGCAAATCTGAATGCCTGATGTTCACGGTCTTCATAGTAAGAGATTGAAAAAATAAAAACGCTGCTCACTTGCTTTCTTGTGCCCTTTCTGGGCCCATTGTCTGAGCACAGCTCTGTTCTTTACCCTTTAGCCAGTGATGTATGAGCTCCGAGGGAGCGGCTGCAGGCCTGGGCATCCATAATGTGAGAGAGGACTCAAGTACAGCACGTGGGGCGGTATCTTTTTAATTGGCTTTGAATAATTAAGAAACATGTTCAAATGTCCTGCGTTAACTTTGAACCTCCAGACGGATCCTCTCATACTTGACTCCTCACACTAAATGATTCCCATTCACACCGCCATGTGCACCGTATTTAGAGTGTTTGTCATAATCACCGCCTCAGATATCTGTGGGGTTCTCTCCTGATATACACAACCACTCGCCCACCAGGCAAATACGCGGCCGCAGCCGTAATAGAGGCTTATCATTTGGAGGCAATTTCACACCATTCCGCCCCTAATTGAACAGTCTGTTTGTTACACTCCTATTTTCCTCCCTCTGCCCTCTCAGCGAGCCTGTGGGACAGGTCTGAGGAATGACACTCTCTGCGTCTCATTGAGCATCCTCGAGCTCAAACAAAGCTCACGGAGCCACGCATGGCCGCCTTGACTCATTGCCTCGGCTCCGACTGCTCGAGAAGGAACGCGGGAGACACGCCCGCGCGGGGACAGCGCGGCGGAGGCGGAGGCCGGCATCGGCTTGAAAATGATGTTGTGTTTATATGGTTTTCTTTTGCATCACTTGTCAAGGCTGTTTTGTTGCATGTAGAGAATTTAGTTTTTTGTTAAAGAAACAAAAGTAAATAAAAGCCAGCAAATAATGGATGACGTGTGGAGCATCCACCCACTGGTGTGTCTCACAAAGGTCAATGCCTGGATTTGATATGAAAGATGGCCTCAGACGCGTGGAGGCGAAGAGTGAGCGCGGTCAGCGACCTCCTGCTCGTTAATGCTAATTAACAGGCTTCTAATTGGGGGAAAAAAGCGTGCATCTGCTAGAGAGGCAGGAAGGCACAAAAAATATTTAATTGGCCGACTGATTGGCCGGTGCTAATTGAAGGTGAACAGGGAGAGAGAGAGAGTGACGCAGGAGAAGGAGCAGAGGGAGGCACGAAGGGAAGCGGGTCTGCCGCTGATGGGAGCGGTGCAACACTTCTGTGTGGTGTGAGATGTTGTTCCAATTAAAGCCTCTCGCTCCTCTTATGTCGCTCTGCTCGTTAATTAACGGTGGGAGTTTTGAACAATCTGCTTCTGCGAACAAAGCGGCTGCTCTTAAAAAATACAACAGATTTATTAGAGGTATAAAAATGGACGGTTTTGTTGTTCAAACTTTCGCACTTCCTTGTTTTTAACAGGGGCCCACAGCTGAGAGGTGACGATGCGGATCATTAGGACGGCGGTGGGGGAGGAGGAGGCTGTCGACGAGTGGGACGGCGCGCTGTTCGCGGCCGCAACAAGTTGTCTCCACGGCTGCTCAGACGGAGCTTTGTGTCAGGGTTTTTCACAGTGTCCGTCATTTTTATTTTATTTTTTTAAAGTTTCACGGAGCTGGAGCTAAAGATAATTTGGCTGATAATTGGATACAGCGAGAAAGAAGTGCAGCAACTTTATGTCTCTTACTGTAAATTTTAATTATGAGTTTATGAGTAATAGTCAACGGACAAATCCTGGAGATTAAAAATAGCAACAAAGCCAAAAGAAATTAAAAACGTCTACGCTCCATGTTTTAAACCAAAAGAAAGCTCCTAAACAGCTACGGGTGAAGTCTGGAGTCCTAAGGTACAAACTAGTGCTGGCGCTCTATTTTTACGTCTCAGCAGCACACCATCATTAATCTTTACAACCATCTGTTGACAGAGCTGAGGCAGTGCCAATTATACAGAAGTCACTACAGCCACGCTAACATGAAAATAAAAAGCAGCCCTGAAAAGATCCCATTCTAATGAACTGTTGGGCGTCTGCATTAACCAAGCCACATGTTCTTCCACGTTCACCTCCGCTTCTTCTCCAGACGCCTCCAACAACCGGCCGGTTCCGGTTCCGTAAGAGCCCCGTCGACTCTGACTTGTTCAACTCCTTCATTCCGAATCCCGCTACTTTTCCCACATTTTGACCTCCACCCTTTTCCTTTCGTTTGGCGCCGTCTCGCGCGCTGGATGCCTCCTTCACGCGCCCGACCGCCCCCCTCCCCTCGCCTCCCCTCGCCTCCCCCTGCGCTCCACTCTCCTTCCCTTCACAGGCTCTCACGTCCCCCTCCCCTTGTCTCAGAAGTTGTCGGGCGTATGATGAAGTGCACATATTGAGAGACTCTGGTTCCCATCTTCATTTCCCTTTATCTCGCCCGTTTGGAGTGTCAGTGTTATTAATCCAGGCCTGGGGTTGGGGGGGTGGGGGGCAGGAGGGCGAGGGAGAAGAAAGACTAGGGGAGGGTAGAAAGGTGGCACGCGGGCCTGCAGTAAACACAGGAGGAGGAGAGAGGGAAGAGGTGTGTCAGGGTCTGATTTATTACATGGCTTTCATTAGGCAGAAAACAAAAGGTCAGGGAACCTTAAGGTGGGACCTGGAGAATGATGGAAAATGCAAACAGTCGTAAGTATTCTTAGGTACAATTAACCTTTTCCTTCTCGCAGGGCTCCTCTTTCTCTCTCTCTTCCTTCACTGCAGGTTTCACTGACTGGCGCTGTCAGCAGCCGCCGACACTTATTAGGCCGTAATTTCACAGCTTCTCGGTTTCTCTCGTCTTTTTTGGCCCATTCGTCGCCCAAAAGACTGGACTGCGCCGCGAGGTGACCCGTGCGTTGGCACTGAATATTTTTCTCGCGTTAATTTACAGATGAAGCGGAAGCTCTCCGTGCTTTAAACACAATAAGGCCAATTTCAAGGCTGTGAAGTCACCTGTGAAGTGCAGCGTCGCAGGGATGCTCACTTCTGTTTTATTTGACATTTCCTCATAAAAATATCAAACACATTAACATAACGTTAATTAAAGGCCCATTGTGCATCAAGTGGAGGAGCAGCGCATGCACAGGATGAAACAACCACAGGGCAGGAAGCAGGCTGGAGGAGAGCTGCTGCTGATATTATTTGAGTTTGCCTGCTGTTAAATACTTTAAGGCTTTATTATTAGTACACTGTACAGTATGTGACCAGGGTCAGGACCAGGACCTGACAAACAATCCATGCTCCAAGGTTATAACAAGGACAGTTTAGTGCACTTGGCTATAAATGCAGACAAAAGAGTCGGGGAGGATCCTTTATAGTTAAAGGATTATTGGGAAAATGCTTCACGTGGAAAACAAAACTAAGGTTGAATTGTTTAGACCGAACCAAAGGTGAACGAATGAGCTCACTGACGTTAGTGTGGTTTGTTTGTAAATGCCGGTGAGGACAAACATCACATTTCATCACCTTACATTTTCTTGACTCTGTCCTGTATTTACATGCAACACTTCTTTTTAAAATAAAACAGACGCTGCGCTTTGTGCATTTAACCTTAATACAGTAACTGTCATTAAAAGTTCCTTGCATGTGTAAAATCACGTTTGCACATTGTTTCAAGTGGATTCCAACTGTGCAACGAATTTACATAAGGCATGACTTCTGATGCATCCATTTACTGGTTGCTATGGTAACTCTTGTACTGTATTAGTCAGGGAGATAATCAGTCATTTTTTTCCTATATTCTCAATTGTGCAGAAAGTTACTTTTATGATTCACATGTTATGGTTTCCCTAAATAAGCCTAAAAAGTATATTCTGTGAAGTTTGTTTGCACCTCAAAAGTAGGATGATTAAGTCTACATTGCTTTGTCTCAACTGTCTGCAAAATTCCCAATTCTGCAGCCTGAAAAGACTTTTCGAATGAGTAATAATAAAAATAATAAAAAGTGCATTGAATGAATCCTATCTTAACAGGTGACATTATCCGAGGATGAGAATAATACATCTGAGACTGAAAAAAAACACACAGGTAAACAGAGGAATGAAAATGAAAAGTGTCTCATCTAGAAGTTTCCCCCTGAACCTGTAAACTGCTGCAGAACGCCTGCAGGTTTACTGAGTTACTGATGGTCTTAAATGTCCTGCTGTGGTGCTGTTCTCTGCGAGCAGATGCTGGTGTAACCGCTAACTGGCCGCTTAGATGAACATTTGTGCTAGGCAGCCTCCAAAGCACTGGGCTGCTATCATAACACCACCTGTTCTCTCCAGATCCTAAAGAAGCAGGGAGCGCTCGTCCGTCATGCCCCTCGCTCCGGCGCCAAAGCTCTCGTCTTTCGTCTCCAGCCTCGAAGAGTCTGCATCTTAGTCTCTCATCGTCTTCTGCCTGGATGTGTGTGAATGGAGCAAATAGATGCCGCGTGTGACAGTGGGACACACGCTTCAGTGCATGGCAGCATGTCGGTGACACACCAGCAAAGCCCACCTCATAACCGCAAGGACCAAGAGGCCAAGGGTGGAGAGCTGCTGTGCTGCCAGACACACACACACACACACACACACACACACACACACACACACACACACACACACACACACACACACACACACACACACACACACACACACACACACATTTTCACTTCATTTACACCTTTTAGAACTGCATAGCCTGACTTTTGCTGGCTGATGTGTTGTCTGGGCAGCATTACAGTGTGGAGTGTGTTTACTGGCAGCATTTGCTAACATGCTGAGATATTCAAATGAGGACCACCAAGAAAAAATGAGTAAAGCTAATAAAAGTGAAGAAGGGAAACAAAGCTACCGTAAAACCGTTTTTCATGATGACCTCCTTATTTCCTGATGAACCGACCGTACAGCCGGTTCTGATTCTTTTACTGCTTCAGGTCCTTAACGCAACATTTAACAAAAAATGGCGGCAGCTCGACATCAGAGCACAGGTAAACACAAAACAACTGGAACTCACAGTCCAAGACCGGTCCACAAACACAAGTAAGGTGAGGATCATCAGCAGACGGCTCCGTTGACCGCCTGAACAATAGTTTCAGACACGTCGCTGCATGAAATGACAAATTAACAACCAGCATCACTCCTTTACCTGGAGTCCAGTCTCTCCGTTCTTATCGGCTCACGCCTTCATGCCGTCACCCTGTGAAAGCTGGTCACTGTCAGATGTGATGGTTGTCAGATTTGAGCTGCTTCCTTCTAGCGATTATTCACAGCGTGGAGAAGGATAAACATGGCCCCCACTCTACACTTGAGCACTTTCAGCCAAACAAAAAAATATCAAAACCTAAACATAGAACATTTAGGCTTTAAATACAATAATGAAGCAAGCTTTTGTTGATTTCGAGGCGAGTCCCATGAATTGAACATTTTCTAGCAGGAGGTAACTGTAAAGTGGTCTCTACTCGGTACCTCCCACCATGCAGACACGTGAGGTTACTGATGGCTCCCAGTGACGTCTACTGTGGGTCCTTCAACAGGTGAGATATAATGTGAGTACATATACTCATCACACACCTGGTTCTGTGCAAAAATGCATTGTTTGCAAATTATTTGGATGAATAGTAAACAAGATAACACAAAATAAAGAGGGCAATGACGAGAAGGAGATAAGGTAGTTTTTTATTTTACTTGCATTATCTCCCTCCCACACCCACAGTCAGTGTTTACATGTACCTGCACTCATTTCTGTGCGTGGCAGCAGCAATGACTCGCCGAACGCTCCAGCGTGTCGGGCTTCGAGCGGCGCAGGAAGCCGGCGGGTGACCTCCGGGCGGCGCAGAGGTGGCGCGGGCGTGACAGCGTGACGGAGCGGCTTCCTGTAACGGACGAGCACTCCCAAGGTGAACGCCTCCCTCCTCCCGCTCCATCCCACGCGTGCTCGTGCTCCACCCGCTGCTCGTGGACCCGTCTCCGCCAGTTGGGTTTGACCTAGCGCGGATGAGTGATGCTCTCATTCACTCTTACTCTGTTTTTTTTTAAAGAACCCAGAACATGAATTTATTACAAAATGAAAAGACAAAAAACAAAGACTGCTTCATTACCCGCCCAACTGAATGACCACCTTTGCTGTTGTATCCCACAGAGCTTATGTTGTCAATTGAATTTCTGTAGGGTTCCAACAGTCGAGCTGACACTGCCCTTTCAAAGAGAGGATATATGATAATGATGTTGAAAAGGCACACACTAATCCCTCAGAGGGAAGCGATGGGGACGGCGGTTTGAGGGGGTGCACAATCTGTTCGCGTTATTGATCTGAGCTGAGAGGACACGCGCGGCAGGTCACGGCAACATACTTGCGTGATATTGATGGGCGGCCGAGCAGCCGGCCGCCCACGTCCTGAGGAATGGGCCCTGCTGTCGGTCCCGCGGAGCGAGCAGGCTGCGGGAGGCCGGGTTCCTCCCGCCTGGAGACTCTGGTGTGGATGCGGCGACCACCAGCGCTCTCACCCACCGTCTGTGCCAACACGCTAACGCCTGGAGGACTCAGTGGCTCTGATGGGACCACTCCCGTCACTGGCGCCTCATGAAGGAGGAATTGGACATTTGTTCGTTTACTTCGCTGTAGTTTATTCAGAAGCGCCGAACAGCAGCGAGCGATTGTCGAAAGTTTGTCGCCCACGGACACGCACGCGCTGTGTTTCCTTGGGAGGAAGATGGACCGATGTGACTTGCGAACACAGAAAGGCTGTGAGGAGACAGTGCCTCCCACTGCACCGCTGTGACGCCCCCGCGGAGAAGCAGCCGCAGCCACAGAAGCCGCTGGAACAGTTAAAGGACTAGGAACATGGGCATCAGGTCTCAGAATGAATGATGAATGAATGAATGAATGAATGAATGATGAAATGAATGTCCGACATCTGCACATTTTGGCCAGTGAAGCTGTTTGGACTTTCTTTCTCATCCTGCCTTGACCCTGGGACTCCCCCGTTACCTGTTACCAGGCACCCACTGCCAGCGTACTGTAGATAATCAACCACTTTGAACTATTACAGTATTAAAAGGCCGCAGAATAAGCTTTATGCCATTTTAGCTCCTGCTACGACTCATCACTCAGATAATAAAATGTGCAGCAGCGTCGCCTTAATTGTCCAATATGTTACTGTAAACAAGTCTAATGAGATTAACATTTACACACACTCACATGAGGAATCTGTTGGGCGCGTGCGCTCCGTAGTCGCCGACTTAATTGTCAGATCATTAAATGTTAATGACATGATTAGGGAGGCGCTGTAGCTGGTTCAGCACGGCACGACGAGCCCTTGCCCTGAACCAGGAAACAGCAGAGCGATTCAAAGAAGATTGCATTTGTGACAAACACCATTCCTGACTCATCCATCATGCTTGCCAAACTTAGACATTCATTATAAAGTTTGCCGATGGATGCAGCTCGTTCTGCTCGGCCATTCATTTTTTAGAGCCTGTCTCTCCCTCTCTCTCTCTCTCTCTCTCGCGCTCGCTCGCCCGCTCCAACCCCCCCGTTTCCATCTCCATCTTTTTACCTCTCGCTTTCTCTTTTGCATTCTCCGTGTATGTACAGTTCCTCGGGTTCCTTCTCTCCTGCTGCGGACTGAAAGATGCTGAGCTGTAGTGTAACAAAGGAGGCAGTGCATTAATTAAATACAGCAATTTGCTTTCCTCTCCTTCTTGTGTGGACAGCGCTGCTAAGATTGATGAGCCTCTGCCTGATACACAAGAAGCCCACTACATCTATATCTGAGGGTGATTGTGATGGAACGCCTATTAAATGGCCAGTGTGTATTAAGATGTCAACTTTCATATTATAAACAGCGTTGGTCTGTTTATTCACATTTTATTTCATTTATTAATCCCTCTTTTTTCTAGGCTTTTGCAAGTAAGCATCTTTATTTGCCAAGCAAGCAGCACATTTCCAGGGAATAATCAAAACGGAGGTGCGGAGAGGAGATCACAAAGACTTTGGCTCCGCCGGCTTCAAGCCTCGCGCCGCACGTGCAAAATTTATCCCCTCCGTCTCCTACGTTCGCTAAAGCTCACAGTTTGTTAGACGTGACACTGCCGCCTTGTACAAACATTATGCGCGAGTGCGGTGGCAAACAATTACCGAGGAACATCTTTGTGTGATGTTCATGCATCTTTGGGGCCGAGATGAAGAATATGTTTTCATTTTGAGCACAGAGGGAAAGGAGTGCGTCATTAGGAGGCCTGATGGAGCATAAAGATGGGAGAAATGGTTTCCAAGTGAGAAAAACTGCCACGGGTGTGCCAAGTAAACCCTCCGAGGCCCTGTAATTATCACAGGCCCTGTATGGATTTCACATTTCAGGCCTTAATGACCATTTCATGAAGGTTTCCATCCATCACATTTACATCAGTTACAACATATTAAATGCTTCTGGTGCGGGGTCCTACGGGCTTTGTTTAAAGCAACGTGAAGGGTCGACTCTCTGAGCAGATTAAGGCCAAACGGCTGTTAAAGAGCAGATAAAAACCTGGCAAAGAGGTGTTTCACTTCTTTGACTGTTTGTTCTGCATCGAAGCCAACGGACCAGACAACCGCAGCGACTGGTTTTATGCATCATTCTAATGAGTGTAAAAAGAGGCCTCCCCCTCTCTCCCTTCCCGTCCCTCTCTCACCTCTGACCCCCCGCGGTGTCTCCTCGCTCTAATTGAAAAGGGCAGACTTAGTTAAGATGTCACCTGAACACATCCACGGCGCTCCGACGCTGACAGCCGGGCCGGCACCACACACCGGCCCAAGCGGCGGCTAAATTGGTGTTGTGGGAGGGTCAGGAGCGGCCCGGGGCCCTCGGGGAGCGTTTGACCCACCGGGTCGCGGCCGGGTATGCACAGAACCGCACATCTGCATGCGCACGCACGCCCGAGCTTGCCAACGGCATGTGTTTTGACTGGTAATTGCTTAGATCCAACTCAGCTGTCATGATCAATGGGCGTGACCAGGTGATTAGACAAGACAAGCCCCAAAAGCCATTGATTAGAGGCCTCCATTCCATAGGATATAGATTTATGAGCCCATCCACTGCACAGTGACTCCACCCAATGGGATTTCTTTGTGTAAAGGTTACAAAAGGGTAGAGATTCCTCTCCTAAAGGATTTTCATTTCTAACAGGATAGAAGTGACCTTTTCAGCAAACTTCGTGGGAACGGCGAGGACGCGGTAATTGCGGCGCGCGCGTCCTTAAAATTCTGAGTATGGACGCTGTTGTTTTGACAGAAGGATCGGCACATGAGCTTCGCCTTCATTGATAACCAGACGGCGCGAAACGCTGGCAGAGATCCCGGTCACGTACGCCAAGGCGAGAACCACACATCCCACGGCGGTGATTGACAAAAGATTAATCCGGCCACTGCATCAACTTCACATCACAAACTCTAAACCATTTGTGCGAAAGTATATCACATTTAAATCAGTTGTCGCAGAGTGGAAGCTTATTGTATTGTAGTATCGGCGTTTCAGTCTCTCGTGTGCAATCAAATAAAAGTAATCATGGAGTTCCCCGTTTTATTTTTTACACATAAAACTCGCTCACTGTATAAGGAAGCGCTGGGTTTTAGGCATTTTAAGACCTCTAGCAAAGCTTTTCAAATAACACAGAGCTGGTTTAAGGATCAATACGCTACAGTTGTTATTTCTGCATGGAGCAAATCAATATACTCTAATAGAATTGTTTTCTGTATGTGTGGAGGATACTAGACTGTAGCTAGAGGCTAGAGCTGGAGGTTTGTGTTCTAGTTAGAACGGGTTCCGGACGACCAAACTGCACGATGGACACATTTTTATTATTTTGTCAGTGTCCTGAGGAAAAAGTCATTAAAGAAAATGCAGGGTCACGTTTTTGTACTTAAACTTAACTACAGTCGACTGTAGTGCATGTAGCACCAGAAGCAGCATCCACCTCACACTGACCGTGTGACGTCAGGGTGAATTATAAGAATTAATAAGATGAAACAAATTATAAAAAGATGAAACAAAACTGACATGAACGCTGGCAACTTGGTGTAAACCTGGCGACAGAAGTGTTCCCACTGCCTGGAGCAGCTCACTAATGAATAACCAGGACGAGACATGAGGCATTAACCTTATTACCAGCGAGTACAGGGGGAATTAAGTCAATGGAGAGCGAAATAGGTATTATAATCCATCCCATAGTAGAATGGGAAGGGGAGAAGAGGGTCTCATTTATCTTTCCTGTAGACACACATCCCAACAATAATTCTGTGAGTAAAAACTGGCCACAAGCCAGTGGTGTTGTGCCAGTGCAAACAAAAAAAGCGAGGCTGAGCACCCCCCCCCCCCCCCACACCCCCCCCCCCCCCCCCCCCCCCCCACACACACACACACACACACACACACACACACTGTTCACCTGGTGATCAGCAAAAGTGTATCTCTAGAAACTCGCTGTCAGCCAGAATGGATTGTGCTTAATTTCCAATAAGGTGCTTAAGAGCGATCCCTAATCATGCCTTTAATTAGAATCCCCTGGTCATTAAGGGAGATAATTCAGTGAAAAATACCTCTGCTCTCTGCGAGTGCAGCGCGGGACGCCGGGCCGGAGCGGGCGCTGCCCCTCGGAGCCGTTCGCGTCAGCTTGAACTCGGGGGCGTGAGGCCGCGTCTTTCAAACGACATTCAGCCGAACGCTGTGTTATTCACCACAGAGGCGCTTCTAACTCCTACCTCAGTCACGTCATCAGTGATGGCTTATTTGTCCGTCGTGCGTGCACACGCGTGTGGGCCCAGCGGCGTTCGGTTAATAATCTGACCGCTGTTTCATTACAGTAATCAGGGCTGGGATCGGCGGCGGTGGCAGGATGACTTAGAGCCCGGGGCCTCGCCTCATTAACTCTGTGTGACCAACGAGCGACGGCCTCGCAACAAACTGGAATTGCCTCGGCGCCCGCAGTCTCCGGCAGCAACATCCCCTGTAATCTTCTACCTGAGATCATGTCCCAGAAACAATGACTCATCACCTCCGAGTCACTGCCGCGCTCAAAGGTTTTAATAAAATGCAACATTACGACCCTCATTCAGGGAGGATTGATTGCATCTGACTGCATTAGGTGCACATACAGTACAGTACATGCATCTAATGATCGGTACATCCTCATCTTTACAGTGTCTATGAACTCCAGCCTCTAATAAACTGGAGGCAATGCTTTGTTCAAATCAAAGCCGTTGTTTCCACATCTGCAGAGAGATCAGTGGTTGGTGGTGGATGCAGATGCAGAGTCATGGCTCGAGAGTCTGTGCATGAGTCTGTGCTCATCTTCCCGTGCATGAAATGTGTGCAGCGCTGTGCTTTGTGCCGATGCTGTGTTTTCCTGCGTCCTGCGCCCCAGGCTTAAATAATGACCCGCTGTCATCTCCATGTCCTCTGAGTCCCCCCCCTTAATTAGACCCCTCCATGCGCAGTCATACAATTTAATTAGCTGCCCACCGATGTTATTATCAAAACTAATCACAAACATCCCTTTTCGATTCTGATCGCAGACCTTTGTTTTATTTTGTTTTGGTGAAGCTGGCTCCATGCAATCCGGTGAACTTTTATTTTGGAAGTTCCCTGTAAACAGTTGGATGTTCTTTATTAAGGTAAAGAATTCAGAGCTGGTGTGTTGGGAACAAAAAACATAAACTACAGACATAAGGTGTGGGAGCTTCCTGGCTTTTAAACCACGGCAGCTCAGTGTCAGGATCTCTGCATCTCTGCTGGAGCCTGGTAACCTTCATATCTCCTTCATGTGGGGGACCACGCTGTGACGCCCACCTCGCCACCCGGCCTGCACGCGCTCGCCGATGCCCAGCCCAATGATTAGCTCGGCGACTCAGGTCATCTGTTCCGACGCCGCAAGTTGTGGAACAAAACTTCAATAACCCGCCGGGCTAATGCAATTAGTAGCCAACAACCATATCACTTACAGAGCTGCCCAGAGGGAACGAGCACTGCAGGTCTGCGTGATAAACAATGAGGGGAATAAGAAGGGAGTGTGTGTGTGTGTGTGTGTGTGTGTGTGTGTGTGTGTGTGTGTGTGTGTGTGTGTGTGTGTGTGTGTGTGTGTGTGTGTGTGTGAAGGGGGGGGGGGGGGGGGATTTATCAAGCCATCGTGTGAGATTAGGCTGAGGGACACAGAGAGGTGAAGCTATCACAGGCCGCTACCTCACAGGATTCTCTATCTGATCAACTCTCCATAGTTACAGCACTCACACTGCCGGAGATATGGCACCTGGAAAAGTGTTTTTGCTGCTACAGTAGCATAACGACCAGATAAGGAAGTGAGAAGTTTGACAATATTTCCATCGTGCCGGTCCTCAGGCGGTGGACGCAAACCGTACTGTACATAACACATCCGCGAGATGAAGGATGCACCGGCAACACGGAGAACGGGTTCAGGAAGAACTGCACCCGCCTGCGCGTACTGTGGTGTACTGAGGGTCCGGCCCTCCTAGCGGAGCCTCTGTATTATAGGGGCTGAGGAGAATGGCGTCCAGTGGGAACACTGAGCTGGAGGCTGATTGTCCGGAGGCACTCGCTCTCGCTCCCTGCTGTGTAGCAACATCAGCCGTCGCTTTGTCTCACTGCGGTTTGACCTGATCACAATCAACACCTGATGTAATTAATGAGGTGATTAATTGCCGGATTGACCCATCGATTGGTCTGAAGGCTCGCGGCTAGAAAATGAAAGAGTATTGATCATTCCTAGTGATTCCCAGGAATCACTAGGAATATTAGACACTTAACTTAAGTCCTGGTTGATGTTGGTAAAAGGTTGGAATTTAGCATCTGAGTGAACTTTTATTAGCTCGAACATAAAATTAGGTGTAAAATAAGAACATAGAGACATGTACAGTGAGCTGTTAGTCAAGTTTATTGTAGAACAAGTGTAATGGGCAAAGAAGTAAATACCAGGTTGTTATGATTTTTTTTTATCAGCATGGTCTGCAAATATAATCGGTCTTTGTTTGTCTTTCCAATTCTTCCTAAGGCTGTTTGAACCTACCTTCTGATTCTTTGACTACACAGTTACACGGCGTGGCTTCTTTCCACTCATGGCATGTCTCCCTGCCGCAAGTCTCACCCACACCTGACGGGAAGTGGAGGAAGAGCACAAGGGACGAGACACTGAAGATGTGACAACATAACAGAAAGGTACCACACACACACACACACACACACACAAACACACACACACACACACACACACACACACACACACACACACACACACACACACACACACACACACACACACACACACACACAGGTGACGGCTCGGTCGTGCCTGGGGAAGGTGACCCTGGCGCGGGCATGGCTGTTGGTTTAGGCAGGCAGCGAGCGGAGCGGTGACAGCCAGCACCAGAGCACTGGACCCCTGGAGAGGGGCACGGCAGCAGATGGAATAAAAGAATTTAGATGAAACAATCCCACACAGCCCAGTGCCACCGTGTTGAAGCTGTTCCTTTATTAGAGGTGATGTGACTCCGGTACCTGGAGGAGTTGGCAGGAGCTGAAGTCCTCCATTATGCAGCACTCACTAAAGGAAGCGCATAAAATAAACTACTGGACTGAAAATCTTTGCCACTCCTCCATATAATCAATTAACTAGTCTATTTTTTTCACATATATTACACATGCATACACTAAATAAATAAAAGCTGACACAAATGTTTCAGCATTAATTAATGTTCTGTCCACTTTGAGCATGATTAATATCTGGAGTGAACGTGACGGTGGAGCTGACGCCTGCGCTGCACTTCGACCATCACCTGCAAAGGCAAAGACAGACACAGGCGCGTGAACGTACAGAAAGGACTGAGCTCAGCTTCCTCCTCCCAGTTTAGGACTAAGCAGGTTTCACGGACAGACAAACTGTATCAGTGACATCATAGACCTCTGGTGCTGAGCTGTGAGGACCCCTGCTGAGTATAGCAGCCTCCTCCCTGTAGGGAACTGTGGTGACGGCCTCTAAACATGTCCACATGCAGCTCCTGGGCCAGTTAGCGGCTGCTGCGGCGGCTGCGGCGGCGGCTGCGGCGGCTGCGGCGGCTGCGACGGCTGCGACGGCTGCGGCGGCGGCGGCGGCGGCTGCGGCGGCGGCGGCTGCGGTGGCGGCAGCGGCGGCTGCAGCGGCTGCCTTTGCCGGCCGCTGAGATCATTCTGCTTTATTATCGCCATGGTGGCGCCTCCCCTACATGACAGAGCCATTCCTCACCCAGACACTTCCTTCTAACTAATTCATTTTCCCCCAAACTGAATTCATCTTCCATTACCCTGCACATACAGAAACACAATAAAAACGCGTCTCCCAGTGAAAATAAAGAGGAAAAAAGCAGAGGATTCCTCGTCTCCTCCCTCCAACCGCAGGTTCCTGATCATCGCTTCTGTATGTAAACCATCTGAATATATAATGTGGCACTGACGGATGCATTAATTTCCTTGGCCACTTGTCTGATTCTGTGTTACGTATTTATCTTTAGCTGCTGACGCTTCCTCTCCGTGGTGATAGAAAAGCCCTCTGGAAGAAACTGCCGCTATTTACTGCCGCTCACGTTCCAGTCTAATGTTGACACGAGACTCGTCTGCGTGTCAGTCAAAGCCCTTTCAGAGGGGAACGTTTCCAGGCGCCTGCTGCTCTGCTCTGACATCTACACGCATTAATGCGCGTTAATGGGAAAACCCGCGCAGGTACAGACAAACTTTTACCAGCGACAGCCTCTAGATGTTTTTCCTCATCTTTCCCCCTCCTCTCGCTCCGTCTCCTCATCCATCTTTCTGTCTCCCCTCCCATCTCCTCAACCTCCAGAGGGTTCCTGCGGATTCATTAATTCCCCTCAACGTGCGCATCCTAAAGGAGCAGCGATGCACGGGTGCACCTTCTTTAACTTCACTTAGCCTGGTAAACGGGGTTTTCATAGCGAGTTCAACACCGCGGCACAAACAGCCAAACGTGTAAGGACCATCCTTCCCCAAGCAGCTTCTGCTCTATAATAATAATACATAATTACGATGCTACTTGAATTGAGACGTGTGCATTTTGAGAATTTAGATCAAAATCTAAATTGCAGAAACTCCACGGGCAAAAAAAAAGGTAGAATAAGCAAAACAGACGGTGAGATGTGAACTCTCAGTCCATCGATCCTGTAGAGCCAGCGTCAGCCCATCACGATCCGCTGTAGTTGGTATTCACGCGTCTTCTCTCGGGGACCGCCGTTCGGAGACCCGAGGGAGGGCGAGCGAGAGAATGGATCAGATGTGATTTATCTGGTGGTGAACAGCCAGCCAGTAAACTAGACACGCAAGAGGATCGGGGGGGGTCACGGAGGGTAAGGTCACCGCTGCATAAATACTGATCTGGCACTTCTGGACATGACAGGTGTCAAGAACGTGAGACGGGAGGTTTTTAAGCCGCGGCCTATATTTCACAGCTTTTGTTGTATGCGCTTCATTCCCACACTTTTACGTTTTAATAATTCAAGACAAATATGCAAATGTGACGGAAGATTAACACAGCATGACGATGGAGGCTTCTCCGCTCGCTCTGCCGGGTGTCACTGCGCTGAGGTGATGTCGTCTCCGTGACTTATGGACAGCTGCAAAGCAATCTGCCAGCAGGTTGTCGGGGTCGGCCATTTTAATGATCTGACCAAAGGCCCTGTCGTGTCATATCGGCAGGAGAGGAAAAAATAAATAAATGAACTGATAGGACAGGTCACGTGTTGAGTATAAAACACCGGACATGTCATTCTGTTATCAGTATATGTCACACAGGTAGCAGGAGCTGCATATACAGGAGAGAGCTACCAAATCTGGCTGTGATTAAGCTGCCAGCCGACGGTTTTCTCAAGGAGCTGCCAGCGTTTTCCTGCCAACCTCAAACCTGGAGATCCCTGCTGCTATACAGCCGATGAGCTAGTCTTCTTGACTCGGAGAAAGTTGAACACTTTCAAGCCGGTTACTGGTCTTGAAAATAGTTTTAAGTCCAAACAAATGCTAAACATCAAAATCAAAGTATTTATATCCTCTTGACATTTGGCATCCAGGTTCCTTCGCTCCCTCCCTGCTCTCCGCCGTGTCCTAGAGGTCCCGTGGACGTGAAGGTCAGCTTGTCTCTCCTCGCATGCAGCCCCGACTGATTGTTCTGCCTTTGGGGCAGGAACCCAACAGAACCTTAGTTCTTTTTTAGGCTTTTTTATGCCAGTATGCCTTTCATAAACCAGTATAAACTTGCTCAAATATCAGGCTTTAATAAATTCCACAAATAAACAAACAAACACCAGTACATTCTATTCTGTAGAAAACAGAATAACAAAATTATTCACTGTGATCAGACCTAATTTTGAGATTATTTGCGAACTTGGTGTCAAGTCTCTGCTAAACATTGTGTGTCTTTTAGATTTGGTGTGAGAAGCTCATTAGCCTTCATAGCGTCTCAGAGGAGGACTGTTGTTGTGCGGTAGAGGGGAATTGCCACAAGTGAATAAAAACATCTTAAATTAAATTAGCCTGGGACAGAATAACACACTTGGTTAGCACGCGCCTGTGCTCCCAGAAGACCCAATGCCCAGTGAAACAGATATCAAGAGGAGAGACGAATGGAAGCATCCGCCTGCAGGGAGAGTCCGCGTGGAAGTCAGGAAGGGATCCACCGCTGACAATTAGATGCGTGGCTGCTACAGATGGCACTAAGCACTTCCTGAGTCAAAGCAAACACTAGCAGCCCAACAACCAGCAGCTACTGTGCTGTATTTGTTCCATAAATTACAGCGGATGTAGATCTGTCCAGGAGCATTCATCAAAGCCACGCGTTGACACCATACAGGTGCAGCATGATCCGTCTACCTGAGCAGACAGGCAGTGTAAGCACAGACATGAGTGATCCGTCTCATAAAACTTGCATGACCCTGCTGGACGATGACTGACACACAACGCTCTGTGCTGCTGCTTCCGCTCCACTGCAGGTGCATTTATGGATGGAAACCAAAATATCAAATGGACAAAAGGTGAGGGGAAAAAAAGAGAGAGAGAACCATATAGGCTCTAGAGTGCAGGTCCATAGGTTGAAGACTGGCCCAAAAAGCTCCTGGTGGTAATTAATTCATGCACCTCGTTAGCAGCTTTTACAGAATGTGCTTTGATTGAAAAATAAGACACAAAACATCCATCAAGACCGTGTGTTCTCACGCCTGAAGCAAACACCTAGCGTGCAGCTAACCGCGGCAAATAAGCAGTAAGAGCTGTAGCACCTGAAGTTGATTAGACTTGCAGATTGTGTAGACTGTGTAAGAAAACAACTTTGCAGTGGCCATGAATGAGACGTCCATGTTGTGCTAATGTTCGTTTGATTGTCTGACTAAATCTGAGGGTATTTGCACATTGTCACAACAATTAGCAAAAATTAGCAATATGAATGTCCCACAAGTCAAAATCTCCATCGATACTACAGACCGCAAAGTTAATGAACCTCTTGAACAAAGACTTCCTGTGACAAAACCATATGAACTCTGCACCGGTGGAGAAAATTTAGCGATTAGCGGTCGTCGTCCAGTCCTAGCGCGATAAATTCCTCTAACTTTTGTTAATATCTGCTCCTCTGCTGCAAATATTCCATCGTAGAAAAGTGAACTACAGGTAACAACAAAAGCGCTTCCCTTAGGTTTGATTTGACAGTCCATCTCTCAGCATCCTAGGAGCGCGGTATATTTTCTAGAGGGTAGCTGTCGATCATTGGCACCATTCTGTCATTCAGCAAATACCAAAGCCTTGCCTTAAGACAAAGACTTGAAACAGTACAGTCGATGTCCGTCAATCTCTCCTCCGTCACTCTTGTATGTTCTTAAAGCTGCGTACCTGCCAGTGCTACAAACAGACGCGCTGCATGGGGTTAATGCAGTCTCACACTGTACAGTAAAGAACGCTGAATAATGCAAAGACAGTCTCACTGCACACATAAACCCACTTACAGTAACTATTTGCATCTAACTGTCTGTAAGTGCAACCCACCGACTTATCACTACTTTTATGATTCCAGCCTTTTGCAAACAGGCCGCCGGTTATTCAGCTGAACTTTCCTCAAGGGGGGTTAAAAGTGCTTATGTTGTATCGACTCGTCGCCTTTAATTTCACCATTCTGCAGAGTCGTCTCTTCTCTCCTGCCCATCTGAATGTCTTGCATTTTGTGCCAGTAGATAACGGTTATCAGCATCTGCAGCGAAGATCGATAAAGCTAATATAAAACGGTTGAAGGAAGAACGCGTTAGCATAAGTAGGTTTGAATGGTGAAGCCACGAGGGCGACTATTAAATGAGATGGGGGGGGGGGGTTGAAGTATGTAGCTGGTGGCTCCTCCACCACCACCTGTTGATACACAGTGAACGTACAAACACAACCAACACACTCACACCACACATAAATTAAAAGCAAAAAAAAAAAAAAAAACACAGCATCTGCTCTACATGAAATACACACAAGTGCGCACACCTGTCACACACCTACACTCGTCATTTACTTTTTACACCAAGCCACCAATGTGTGTCCGGCCCATCTGCCGAGAGAGGACGGCGAAATGAGGGAGAGAGGAGAGGAGACGAGAGAGTGACAGCGGCGTGCTATGCCGCTAACTGTCACTGTTGAGAGAGCAGCGAGCCTCCTAATTGAATGTAACAGAAAACTGACGAACACCAGCACAAAAGCCCCTTTTGTGTGGGACGCTTCACGGGTACGTGCTCGCGCTCGCACGTGGAGGGCAGGAGCACATCTGGAAGAGAAACATCTGCACGGAGGCATGAGTGAGAAGAGTGAAGGCAGAATGAACTGGCCGATGAACCGATGGGCGCGTCCTTTCAAAGTAAAAGCACAAACCTTCAGGAAAACCGGCTCAGGCTGTGACGGGGTCTGTTTTGTTTCCATACGATGCTCCGCTTTGCAGCTTGTTTCCACTTAGGCGCGCGTGGTCCCTCGAAAACGTGTCAAAATGGAGTGGCGGCTACAGAACACGGGGGATGTTTGTACTGGGAGAGTGAGAGAGCGTGAGGGCGAGCTGAGAGGGTGAAGAGGGGAAAAAAGCCAGGAATAGAGTTGTTTGTGAGTTTATTTTGAGCTCCATTACCCTTATTACAGATGAGTATGTGCTCTCCGCCCCTCTTCTAAATGCTGAGGATGCAGGTGGCCCACGGAGGAAACCACCCATCAATCTCATCCCGGCCATCTATCTATCCCCCCGTCTGCCCATTTATTCATCAGCTCCTCTGATGACAATCCGGCCGGTCCCGTTCCACTATTCTCCTGCCTCCCCTCCATCTTTTAGATAATCAGTCCATCAGCACATCCATCTGTGCACCCATCCTGCGATTCATCTCGCCGTCCATTTATCTCGCCATCATTCATCCATTTGTCTGTCATCCACCCATCGGCCCGTCCGTCCTCACACACCCGCGCGCTTCCATCGGCTTCCTGCCGCTTCGGTGGATTCGAGGGCCCCTCGCGCGAGCGCTTCAACGCGGACGAACGGGAAGGCGGGACGGCGTTCGGATCAATGGGGGTGGGGGGGGTGGGGGGTTCAGCAATCGCTCCTGAGGCTCGATAGCGCCGGGAAAATGCAAAATACTGCGAGAGGGGAAAACAATTAAAAACACTTGATAGGAAGCCGTGTACAGACACAGTTCAAAGGCGAAGCGGATTGAGTTGATTACCGAGAGTCTCCACTCACTACAATCAATTACATGCTCGCAGATACATCCTATAATTGAAATGGATTAGTGTCGATTTTCCTCCTGGGTGATGTACAGTGAGCCGGTGATTGTGTAAACGTCTGGACGCAGAATCAGAGGCAGAGGCTCGCTGCTTTTTTTGGACACATGCGGGAGGTTTGAATGTGGCTCCACTTGATTAGCTCAACGACAGGAATGAGAAATGTGCTGCAGACTGTGTAGAGCCAGATTTGGCATATTTTACTTTACAGTAACACGGGGTTTGTGTTTCTATTCCCTGAAGGGAACGCTCAGGTCAGCGGGATCCCAGTAATTAGTCTGGTGCTTTTTAAAGTGAACTTCATCAATATAATCAATCGACAATTAATCAAATTGGGCTTCTTGACTTTTGTTCTAGGGAGCAAATAATCATTTGCCACCTGCTCATACAATAAAATACACCAAACAGTGGAAACGTCTTTGTTTGAGAGAAGAATAAACGGTGAATTTTTCTTTTTGAGTGAATTAGCAAATTGAAACCTGGCCTCACCGCTGACATCAGGATGAGAAAGGAGCACGTAGCCGTTCTGACAACGCTGCAGGCCGGACCATTAGCGGGCGCCGCGCAATCACCATCCCATCAGACTCGCTGCACGGCCTCTCGCGCTCCCTCCTCTCATTCACGTCCGCTTCCTTCGCAGGGTTTATTTCTCCTTTTCCTCTCTCACCTCCTCTCGCTCGCCCATCGGTCCGACAAACGGTGACTTCGGCGAAGGGATAAAACTTGGGCGCACGTGTGTGTGTGTGTGTGTGTGTGTGTGTGTGTGTGTGTGTGTGTGTGTGTGTGTGTGTGAGTGTGTACACGCGGGTCGACCCGCTGCCCCCCCGAGCGAAGGCGAGCGTGACATCCAGCAGCGCTGCCGTCGGGGGATAATGGAGGATGTATCACTCGTCTCCCTCATTACGGGTCTCTCTCCTGCACATAACCGCACAGCTCTTACTGCTCCCCCACTCGCACCCCCCCGTCGAGTCCCTATCGCTCTGAGAGGCTTCACTCAGCGCCTTATCGGCTCAAACCAGCTCTGACAATGCAGGCCCCGCTCACATGCGCCTCGTCTCCAGGGCAAAGCACATTATGAAACAATTACTCCCTTAAGTGACAGTTAATTAGTCTCAAAGTCAAAGTGACCTTGACAGAGCGACCTTGAGATTAAGAGTCGTGGTAGGTGTGACACTGAGGCGAGGAGCCGGGTCGATGATGGGATGAAGGGAGCAAACGCTGCAGCTGGTGTTTGTGAACAGTTCCAGGGGTCTCGAGGTGCGATTGACTGAATTTTTACCTGATCATCGTATCCTCACAGACGACGTGAGTTCTTGGATCGACAGTGTTTTCTTAGACCAATTGTCGATATCTATATGTAAGGATGCTGTCATATACAGCTTAGTATACGTCCAATACACTCAATTACATGATGGAGTCCACATGTAAAGCAATTAAACCTGTTCCATCACTCTGCGCGGTGATGACTGGATTCTCACATCTGTGAAGCTCATGGTGTCAAGTTTAGATTCACGCCGTGTCAGGAAAGTGTTGATTCGACTGATGTGGTTTTTACTAATGCAGTGGTGTGATTGTTGGTGTAACATCAACCGCTCCCATCACACACACACACACACACACACACACAAGCACATAAAAGCGTAACATCTAATCAATACATTATTAAGTTTATCATGTGATTCTGTTGCAATGTAGCTCTGATGCTTCTGTATTTGAAAATGCTTTTAACTAAAAAGAGAACTGCTGAAATTGTTGAGGGTCCAAAGACAGACGCTCAAAGACGTCGTGTACTTATATATTTTACACTCGAAGCTTCATGTCACTAGTAAAAGGACCAAAGTCTGGTTTTGCTCGCATTTGCAGACTTCTCGCCTTATGTACATAATGCTACTGTACATAAAGGAAACATCTTAGAAGCCAAATGTCGAGGACACATTTAGGTTTAATCACTGAGGTCTCAGCGATTATTAAATGATTAGTATTAGTTTGAATTGGACATTACTGTGAACCAGGCGTCCTGATATATTACTGTATAAAAGGACTAACGCCACCCGGTCCCAAACCTGCAGTGCAGGGTGTTAATCTGCATCACCCAACAGTGTCATGTCACGTTTGTGGGTGAGAATAACAAACGATGCTCTTAAATGAAAGTTAATCACACGAGCAGTGACACTAACCACCAGCATCAGACTAATAATGCGCGCGTTTAACAAATACGCGCGGCCCGCGTTGTCAGCCGCTTCCCTGATCACAGAGGCGATGCCGAGGCCGGTCGCACGTGCCGCTTTGGACTCTCCGTCGCCGCGGCTGTCAAATTAAAAGTTCAAGCGTTCGTCGCGCGACCAAGCGTCAGTCGGCGCTCATCAAAGCGGCGTCGCAGCCGACGGACGCGCGAGCCTCCGTTTGCGTTCAGCCCCCACTCCTCTCAAGTGCCGCCGCACTTTCTGTATCAAAATCTATGGCGCGGTGGATAAATTTGTCTCCACTTTGTGTTGCTTTGACAAGACAGAGCTTCGGCTTCATGGCCGACTGAATTTGTGTGATTAAAGAGACGACAAGCAAAACCATCTGCTTGTCACATCCATCTGTCATCGCCCAGCATTCGCCATCAGCCGCACATCACTCAAAAACAACAGCAAGTCATGGGGAGAGAGAGAGAGAGTGGGAGGGAGGGAGAGAGAGAGAGAGAGAGAGAGAGAGAGAGAGAGAGAGAGAGAGAGAGAGAGAGAGAGAGAGAGAGAGAGAGAGAGAAGGAGAGAGAGAGAGAAAGAGAGAGAGAGAGGACCCCATATGCTGTAAAGCGTCAGAGAGGGAGAGGACGAGGGAGGCGGGGGAGGAGGAGGGAAGGAAAAGAGGGATGAAGAGACCGGGAGGAGCAGGAGTGAGAGTCATGAAGGTGAATGAAACTAAATGAGAGAGCGGGTTTGAAAAGACGCAGCTCAGGGGTGATGGAGGGACGCGCAAACCCAGCGAGAAAAGCGAGGAGACAGATGGAGCCCTGTGCCGTTTCTGCGCAGCGCTTCCATGAAGCGACCTGTTGACGCGGCCCCGTTGAGCACACGCGCGGTTCCGGGAAGCGTGCCGTCGGGCGGAGGTCCGCTTCCGTCACCGCTCTCCTGCGTCTGCTTCACGATGTGGCCACGAAACACCAGCCATTGCTCACTTCCTTAAAGTCAAGCCTGTGCACTGAAGTTAGAGAGCCTGAGTTCAAGCCTTCTTCTGACTGATTATCAGGTTTGAACTATTTTCAAAGTGACGGCATCTGTGCTCGTTCACCTGCTCTCCATGACTTCCTGTCTCCATTCTGTCTTAGTTTCAGTCATTCTCCCTCTTTTTTGTCCTTTCACCTCAGCAGTGTCCTCTCATCCCCAAATAAAACACAGTCAGCAAAGGGGCCTTTGGGAGTCTGAGGGGAACCCAGCCCTCATATTTCATCTTCTCCTCCCTGATCTCCCCCTCTCGCCTCCCTCCCTCCTCCTCCTGAGTTTCTGTCTCCTTTTCTCCTCCTCCTCTCTCCTCCAGCCACTTTCTCTCCATCTTTCTCTCCCTCCCTCCCACCGACTATCTCCAGGATTATCGATTTCACGTAGGCTGTGATTGAGTCTCACTGGGTAATGTGGGCCCTAAGGTGTCTTCTGAATGGAGAGCATCATGAGTTATGGACTAACTATAGTCACTCTTCCACAACACCTGAATCACAGGCAGACACAGCTTGTGCACACAAACGCACACACACACACAAACCGCCTCCAATGCAAACCAACCCTTGTGTGCAAAAACAAGGACACACACATTGATCATACTTACAATTGCTGACACATACACACATGATCTGGAGCTTGAACACACACAGAATGAATTGGGGATCTTTTTTTATAACCTTGTGCCTGACAAATTGCTAATTTCAAAGTTTTTTTAAACCCATGGTTTCATGAAACAACGAACACAACAACAAACTTCTATTTACACACCATCACAGTAGAGGGAATCTCAGGCGAAGTCCTGGCTCAGGTTCTTTCTAACTAGGGTGTCCACCAACACACACACGTCTGCTCCGGCTGCCCAACAACAACTTAAGGGTAAAAATACTATAATAGGGTATGTTTTTAAATCCCTTCATTCTGCAGTGCTCTGATCTATCTAGATGTTGAGACCACGGAGGCCTGAAGAATCATCACCTTCAAAAATGCCTCAACTTTAAAGTGGTTGAAGTTCAGTTCTATGCTTCCACAGTAAAATACTGCAATACAAAAACCCCACAGGCGACTCCACTACTGCTTATTACCTTCAGGTGTGGATCCAATAAACTCAAATCACTTAACGCATCGCATTGCGCATACTTAACCTACTGTAGGTTCCTCTGCAA
Organism: Betta splendens; assembly: GCF_900634795.4. NCBI lineage: Eukaryota > Metazoa > Chordata > Actinopteri > Anabantiformes > Osphronemidae > Betta > Betta splendens. Next base: position 14,468,067 of record NC_040885.2, on the reverse strand, counting down.
AGTTAAAGTCTTAAAATGGACGAAAAACTGACATGAATTAAAACCCGGTGAGTCGCTGTTTCTGTTTAAAGACTAATTGTTTTTAGTCACATTAAAACAGCGGATTAATTAATATCACGTCAGAAAGAACGTCGTATTTTGAAAGTCTGACTTACCTTGTAGCATGAACTCCTCCTGACTGATTAAAGCAACATTCGTTCTGTAGATCAAACACCACTTTTAAGTAAAATCCTTTCTGTTAAAGTTACTCAACAACTATTAGAACTTCCTGTTCAGAACCCGCGCCTAAACATTGAAAACTATCCACTTAAATAATTCATTTAGTAAATTATTTTATATACACTGTACTAAAGTTAAATACACGGCATGAAAAGGTAATTTGTCTATATCAATTTCAAAATAAAAGAAATTGGCCAAAACAGTGGCAACTATTACATTTTCTGGTCATCAATTA
>NC_040885.2:14435113-14462613 GCF_900634795.4 Betta splendens | reverse complement strand
CGTACGGACGATCATGCGCGCGCAGACGTCGCAGAACTTGGGCTTCTTGCAGTAGTGGTCCCTGAACTTGTGAGGGCGGTCGTTGACTGGTTTAATGGGTTCTGGAGGAGGCTCCGCCTTCTCCTCCACCTCCACTTCTTCATCATAGACAAAATAGACCTGAAACAGCAGTTCATACAGATAGTGTGTTTATGTCTTGATTCAAGTTATTGTTGTAGCCTGTTTGCCTGGACACACACACACACACACACACACACACACACACACACCATGATATAGTGCCGTCATCCGCTCAGCGTCATGCCTGACCTGCTGCACTGGCTCCAGATCTCCATCACTGGCAGGATTAGAGGCGTCCTGCTCCGTCAGGCAGAGGATTTACACTACAGTATCTGATAATGCCAGGGATGGTTCACACATTACAGCACCATCTCTCTGCAACTCAATTTAGCTGCCAGGAACAAACCTCCTACTGCTGCTGCCTTGCTCAAAGCCGCCTACAGTGGGCAGTCATTCATCCCAAAATCCCAAACATTCCGCCAACGGGCCACAAGAGAAAACTTGACGAATACAAAAATAATGTGGTATTTAAATGCTGATGCTTTCAGTTCTCTCCTTCTTCCTGCAGCACTTGAGTCACAGACCCGTCAGCATGTGGCCCAAATAAATCAGTGCTCTGCTTTTCTGACGCGTAAACAGGCCCGTGATGCATGCGTCCCCGAGTAAGCGCTGCGTGTGGGGTGTCTCACCGTGTTGTCCTCTTCTTTCACCACGTTATCGGGGAGCGGCGGGTTGTCATGAATGTCCACAGAGTCCTTGTCATCCAACCTGTCGTCAAAGCGGATCAAGATTCACTGCAGCGCTACGGTTTCCTCACATGATCAAAAGAACGTTTTTCTGCACATCCAAAACTCTTCATGCGGGAAGTCATTACATCCGACCTTTCAAACAGTATTAACAGTCGTTTGTCCTTTCTGCTTCGCACAAATAAAAGTTCATTTTTGGTTGATTGAACTCACGCGTCATAAAGGGCCATGGTTTTTCTGATTCAGTCTTCAGGCAATGAGAACCAGCAGATGTCACTGTAAACATAAAAACACACCAGCATGGCTTCTGCGGGAATCTGATAATAAAGTAAGACACGCTGAGTGGTTTTGCGAATAATAAGCAAAGTGTAGTTATTTTATTATTATTTAGGACCAATGTCGTATATTCATCTTTGCCGGGATCCTCTTGATGTTAAAACACGACACCAAGGAAACTCGGGTAGCAAACACTCAATAGTCCTAATATTAGTGAGGGGTCAAACATTAGTATCAGAGGGTGTGGCCTATTTTTTTGACATATCAAACTGACCGTGATACTTGAACTCCACGTCTTCTCAAATCGAGGCAGTTCTGCAGCTGAAAACTTCTCTGAACTCTTTCTAGACTTTTCTTCCAACTGCTGGTTGTTCGTCCCTTTATGTTATGCTCAAGTTTCCAAATGAGGATCCAACAGGTGGGAGATTGGGATGAGTAATGCCAGCAGGCCAAGCCGGCCCGGCCCATAGAGTGTGTGTGTGTGTGTGTGTGTGTGTGTGTGTGGACGGTCCATGTGACCGGTTGGGACAGCTGAGCACATTAAAAGTTGAATGGTGAGATGAAAGACAAAAAATGCTTTTGGTTCTTTCTATTCAGAATCATTCAGGATGTGTCACAAGTACATGTAGAGAATTCATTCAACTTATTCGCTGTCTTCTGGTTTCTATGAACTAAAAATAAACAAATTTTCTTCATTTTTAAACACTAAGCCACTTCCCACCCTGGATGCTTCTCTATTGACTGAATAAAGCAGCTGCCAAACAAAAGCAGCTACAGGCCGGACAATGCAACTTCCCAGAACAGGAAAGAATGATGCTGAAACAACCCGTTCACATCCTTTCTGTAACTGTTCTGCCTGTTAAACAATACAAACATTATTTGGCCGATTTACAAATTCACATTCACACTCATGACCAGGAAATCAAAGCAGAACCATTAATTAATCGTCAAAATGAACCACGTGACACTGAAGATGTTTTGATAGATTTTTCTTGACTTTTATATTTTTAAAAACAAACAAAAAATAACAGATTAAATAAAATTTACAGTAGACATATGCAATCATTGTGCACTTAACTACTTCTTCTGATACGTTCTGCACAGCTGTCAACGAAAAACGCAAACACAACGGGGCGTCGGGGGGGCAGTTGTTGGAGAAAGGAGAGGACAGAAGAAGTGAGGTAGAGGGAGAAGAGGAGGAAACAAATGTGGGAAGAAGGAGAAAAGGGGATGAAGAGGAGAGGAGTAAAGGAAATAGGAAGGCCTAAATTTTGTCACTCGGGGGAAAGAAAGAAAATCACTGAATATATAATTTCTTTTATTCCTTACATCACTTATATAAATATATTGAACCCCAAAACAAATGATAACTTTGGGAAAAAAACAGCGCAATACAGAAACCCACAACAGCAGTAAGGCAAACAGAAAGCGAGAGAGGAGAGAGCAGTGAGAGAGACCGAGGAGCAGAGAAAGGTAGGAGGCAGAATGACACATGGCAGGAAAAGAGGAGAGCAGCGGGGGGAAAGCAGAGAGAGTGCGCAACTGTGCGTATGAAAATTTATAAATATGAGAGTAAGAGACGACTGGGTGACGGAGAGCTGAGGAAGGAGAGAAAGCCTTGGCAGAAGAAGAAGGAAAAGGAGGAGGGGTTGGAGAGCAGAGGGAAGGGGAAAAGGAGGAAAAGGTTTGACTGAGGTCGACTGTCCAGTGTGTCTTTGTTATGTGCTACGTGACCCTGTTGCCTGCGCTTGCGTTCGTCTCTCCTGGTGTGTGTGTGTGTGTGTGTGTGTGTGTGTGTGTGTGTGTGTGTGTGTGTGTGAGCGTGTGGTTGCATTTATTTTTGTATAATGGCAGCACACATTCCACGGCAACAGTGAAACCCATGCTCACGTGTCTTGTGTGCTCTTCTACATAAATACAAAACAAAAACAAACAACAAAATCATATCTGCCACATCAGCCACCTCATGATTCACACCTTCTTCCCTTTTATACATTTGACACATTATTTATTAACTTAAGCTTTTGTATTTAAATGGTACACTAAGAGCAGTGCCCCTCAGTCCTCCTTCCTTTTCCACCACTCCACCAAGAGTCTCTCTTTCTGTCTCTTTCACTTTCTTTCCCCCCCCCTCTCTTTGCCTTTCACTGAGAACTGGCTCTCTCCAGCACACGCAGGTCATAGTTCTTTTTGGCGGCCCTCAGTTTGAAGAGGCTGGCCCCACTGTTGTTAAGTTTGAAGGAAGCACTCTGGGCAGCCATGGTGTTTGGGAACACTGCCACCACCGTGTAGAGGTGAGCAGGGTCGTTGCAGTCGCCCTTCATTCCCCCAACTCCGACACTGGCCCCATGTCCAGGGGCTGCACCTGGCCCAGAAGGCCCCGCACCAGGACAGGGGCCGCAGCCTCCTGCGCCTCCTCGGCCTCCCTGGGGATCCTTTAGCCACTGGATCTTGGCACCGCACAGCGACAGCTGGTTGAAAAGCTTTTCAGCTTCTGGACGAGAAATCCCTTCTGGCAGGTCCGTTACTTCGAGCACTCGACTCACAACTGGACAAAGGGGAGGCAAGGAGAGTCAGAGGACGACATGAGACATAAGCTCCAGCTGTATCTGCAGAGATTTGAGGCATCTGTTCAAGAGACGTGTGCTCATTATTTTCAGCAAAGAACTTTTTGAAATGTGCAGTGCATAAGGGAATTACGGTGTACTCTGCCCTGAGGCCCGCAGACCAATCCACAATAAACTCAATCAAGCTCATTTGAAACGGGTGTAAAAGTAGATTTTTAATGCAGCGCTACAGACACATTAAGTATACTCACAAAACCTCAGTGTTTATTTAATAGCATGCAGACCAGATGGACGAGTTTAGGAAGATGACGACAGCACAAAGCAGTCAGAATGGGTTCGCTGAAACCCATGTAGTCTAGTCATATGCTCTACTGCCCTCTAGCATTAACAAACACACACACACACGCGCACACCTGGATGCTATTTTGCAGCTTGTGGTACTAAGCTGCTCTAACTTACCAACATCAGTAGTGCCGAGATCTGTAGATGCAGATTTCAGAGTTTGTTTTTTCCCACGTGGCCCGTGCTTCATCACTCCTTGGCCCTGAACACAGCACGGATATATTAATGTTTGATGATGCAGTAACACAAAAACACACTAGATGGGGTTACAGGCAATCTATGGAATCCTTAAACCTAATCCACATTAAATGGTGGCAAAATTATGGACACAGCTGAAATAAAATAGTATTTAACGTCAGTGTTTTTGCAGCATGTAACAAAAACAGTTCAATGCAGACGACACTGCGACATTGTGATTAGTCCAGAATCTCACAAGACATCAGATCATCAGTAGTAGCATAGCACTGGATATCAGCTTGTTTTTATTGCACACTAACTGGAAGGTTTAAAATGTTTAGAAAACCGTATAAACAACATTTCAACGTTTCAATGCTGCCACTGACCTGATGGGAGCTGTAGGACTGACCATGCATAAGAGACGGCGGACACAGACTGTACTGGAGAGGCTGACCCAACAGAGAGTAGCGTCCATCTCCTAAACAAGAAAAAGCATAACATAAAATGATCAGACTCATCAGCAGCTAAACCTCCAGGGCTCATATAATATTTCATTCTAATTTTTTTTTTTTTTACAAGACACAAAATACATTTCACAAACATGTCACCGTAGGAGATTTTCAACACAACTTTGGGGTATTAAAAATACTAATGAGAGCTTTTCTATCACAGTATTTTATTCATTTAGAACATTTAAGATAATTAAAAAAGGTCATATTGCCCTGCAGGGACTGAAGCCTGATGTAAGACCTGTTGGTATGTTATCATGCATTCCAAACACTGACTATTTGTCAGCACAGGTAACGTGGCTCCGTGAAAATATAGGTCAGAGGACAGGGACGAGGCAAAGCCATGTGTGGGCATGAGATGTTTGAACAGGTTCCATTCATGTGATACTGTTGTGGGATGACAGGATGGTCAGTTGGCTCAGGGCCAAACGCCACCTGACTAGAGACCAGGTTTGGAGGGTCGCTGTGGAAATAGGTGAAAGAGCATGAACCTGAGCAGAGGTTAGAAACACACAGCTACTACAACAGCTAGTGTTTATTCACTTCTTAAAACCAAGGAAATACCCGTTTACGTGCTTTCTGAGATTTTCTAATGGCTGCAAGACGTGTACACATCCAAATGTGACCTGAAGGGTTCCTCGAGTCTATGGTGGAGCTATTGTTTCACTTTGTTCAGCCAATACATCATCATGCTTTGTAGTCAAGCAGAGAAAAACAGAACATGTACAGTGCACATCACTTCTATTCAGCCGGCATATTTACACATTTGAATGTGTTTTGCATAAATAAAGCATGTGTCTGAAACCTCACTTCTCTCGTTAGTCTGTACCTTGAGCTGGTCCTCCAGGGCGTGGAAACTGTGAAATGAGGGGTAGTGGTCCGAGGCCTGGACAGACACTGCTGCCGGAAGGAGATGGGGTGGGAGACTGAGTGGGGGAGGCCAGAGGACTGGTGAGCTGGGTACTAGCCTGGACCCAAAAAAAGAGGGAAACCAAACTATAGAATCCCTAAGGAGGTACAACATCAAAGTACTTAACCCATATTCTTACTAATTCTATGCCCTCTTTGCTTAAACAGAACTTACTTCTATCTAGTTATCCAACAACACAGAGTGGTACAAATAATTCTATTGATCAATAATGTTTAAAAGAAAGGCTAAAGAATGATTGTGTGTATACGACTTGATGGATAGCTGTGTGGTCTGATATGGTCCTTATAAGGAAGGATCACCCCCACTCTTGTCCGAGTACCTGTGGAGTGTTGTCAGGTTTGTAGAGCTCTCCTGGCTTGCTGGGTCTCTGCTCTATGCTGTAGTACTTGCATGGGTTCCACTGGACCAGAGGAGGGTTCTGGGAAGGCTGTGGTCCGTTGGGGACACTGAGCTGCATGACCATCACCCCAGGCCCAGGAGGGGGTACTCCTGAAGACGTGGACAAAGAGAAAGGTGTGAACATCATTGGTTTACTATAGAATAACAGGTAGCAGCAGTGGACTGAAGCTGAAAACAAGCAGCGGGCAAAATCAGGACCCAACTCTTAGGTCTACAAAGTCTGACCAATCAAAACTGTTCTTTCAGCAAGAAAACAGACATGAATATATGAAACACCACAAACAGATCAGAGGTTGAAAGGATAAAGTGTCAATCTTTCTGATAATTCACTGAACATTTACTTAGGGTCAAATGTGAGCACAAGGCCTTTGCAAAGTTTTCCCCAACTTCTTCAAACATTACGTTTTTAGGACATCGATTCACCTGCTGAACGTATGAACTCTCTGTGCTGTTGCCTGAACTTTTCCCTCAATACCCTTCACCCAATTTTGGTAATTTACAGCAGACAGTTTAGGTAAACATTTCTTTGCGAGTTTTCATGTTAGTACTGATGTTGACAATCTGCAACAACAATTGCTGTGGTGGGGTAAATTATTATGTACAACTTTAAGTCACCTGAATATTGCTGCTGCAACTGCTGAGGGTTGCAGGGAGACGGTGACTGTGTGATTTGATACTGCTCATTGCTGGGGGCCTGCAGATAACCTACTGATGGGCTGCAAGACAAAAATAAAGGATAGAAGGAAAACGTGAATGCAGAAACCTTAATAAACACAATTTTGTGTATGTTTGCTCAGGTGTCTGTGCTTATAGTCACTACAACTTTAAAATATGCCAGCTAAATTTCTAAAATTGAGTAAATGTGTATAATTAAATAGGTTTATTCCACTAAACATTTAGCAGTTAAACATTTTTATCAGCTACGCTATAACATGTCTGTACATACCTTGTGCTATTCTGCTGTGTGGGTGTAATAACACTGTAATAGACAGGCATGGGCCCCTGGACAGATTGGCTCACTGGTACCATCACCTGCTGCTGGTACTGCTGCTGCACCACCTGCTGATTTTCATTTCCCACGGGCACCTGGGTGTGGGTAAGGGTTTAAGATACCTTGTACTGTAAACAGAACTCCAAGTAACAAACTATATGTATAGGAATAAAATATCAGCTGTGAAAACAGGGCACCAGATGGAGCTGTTGGACTTTGTGTGGTTATTTGCATGTGAGGCTGAGGGTTTCAGACCACCAGACAATGATCACTGTCAAATGTCAAATAAATGATTGGAAAAACTAACTTCTACTTACATAATAACGTGTGTTAAAGCTCAGTGAATGCCATCCATACCTGATAAGATTGCATCTGTGGGTACTGGACCATTATGCTTTGCATTTGTCCCCCAATTCCTGTTCTCTGTGAATTAAGCAGACCAGGATTTTGAGGCTGTTGCACACTCATCATGCTCTGGTAGCTCGGCTGCTGGCTGGGCATCATTGGCTGGAGACCTAATGACGGAAAACAGTAAGAGATGAGAATTTAGACAGAACAAAACACATGAGACGAAAATGTGGTAGAAGACAGGAATTAGTGTGTTCATATACTTAATCCGGACAAACAAACTCCACAATGTGGTTCAATTTGTAGGGAATTAGTTTCATGAGTGATATCGTCCCCATAACAAAATAATCAGCCTTGAGAAACTCAGCACTGAGCCGATGCAACATTACGTTGAGCGAAGTGTTTATGATCATGTAGATTTAGCCAGTTTCTGATATGAGGTAGAGCCCATTTAGATTATCTAGAATTGCTGTGACATACTTTATAAACAAACTACACCATATTCAAGCAGAGGACAAAAAAAAAACTGATCTTTTCCATGGAAAATTAAAAGAAATCTATTTTGGTCTCCATATATTTGACTTGGCAGAACAATGCAGGACTAAGGTTGCATGAAATCAACCTTTCACCTTTTAGACTTCAAACGGAGTATGACTTAGCCCCTTTTGAACAGGAAAAACAATATAGCAATATAAAAATAAATTCACTGTCTTTTATTTTGGCAGTTGCAATTAAGTATTAAATAAGAGTCAAATAACAAACCAAACACATGCCTGAACTGTAGCTCTTCATTCAGACACCTCATATAGACCTTGGGTGTAATATACTGTATTTGACTAGTACAAAATGTACTGACCTGACTGCTGAGTGGGCTGGGTCATGGGTTGTGTGCGCTGAGCAGGATAAGACACCTGGTGGGACATGGGCTGGGGCACACGGTACTGCTGGCCCGAGCTGGGATACTGACCAGCAGTGTAATACGACACCTGTATCTAAAGCAAAAAAACAAAAACAACACACTTAACCAAGAGAAAAAGACGTTGATAAATTAAACCAACTTGGGTTATGCATTTTCAAATTCATTAAATGATCATTATCATATCAAAGTTGTGATCCATTGAATGAGCTGAGGGACTGTATATAGTCAGACGTCATGATCTGAAGCTCTGAAGCGGAGTAAAGCCTTACACATATTCATACAAGTCAGTGCCTTCAATCTCTCTGTACTGTTCCGAGGTAGAAGTTAGAAATGTTATGAAATGTCTGGTCTTATACAACCAGACTAAATGTAGCTTCCATTTCTAAACAAGACATCAAAAAGACGAACGGAAGAAGTTTAGCGTCACAAGCATCAATACACTCTGCCTCCACCTTGATCTGCATACAGGACAGCATTAGTGGTGTCAATATTTGCCCTGCTTTCACACCATCAACCGCCTACACATTAAAGAACATGGTGCCGCTTCCTTTGCCAGACAATACTGTTCAAAAAAGTAGAGCGATCCAAAAGAGGAAAAGAGAGGAAGGTGTGTAGGGTGATAAAAGATACGAAAACACACCGTCTATATAGGTCACAGCTAGCAACAACATATAATCACAGAATGAAAGCTATTAAAGAGCTCAACTGCAGATGGTAAGGATAACAGCTAAAAGAATAGCTGTAAAATTCAGGAATGTGTCAACAGTACATGCATTTTTTTAGATTAATATCCCAAAGTGTGAGTACAGGTGGTGGTCATATAATTAGAATATCTTCAAAAAGTCGACTTATTTGACTATTTCCATTTTTAAAGTCATAATCATCACAAGTGTAAGAAATAAACATTTGAAATATACCAGTCTCTATGTAATGAATGAATAAAACTGATGAAAACTCTAAACTCTGTATCTCAAACAATTAGAATATTGTGAAAAGGTTCAATATTGAAGACACCTGGTGCCACACACTAATCAGCTATTTAACTCAAACCACCTGCAAAGGCCTTTAAATGGTCTCAGTCTATTTCCGTAGCCTACACAATCGTGGGGAAGACTGCTGACCGGACAGTTGTCCAAAAGACGACCATTGACACCTTGCACAAGGAGGGCAAGAAACAAAAGGTCATTGTAAGGGAGGATGGCTGTTCACAGAGCTCTGTGTATAAGCACATTAACAAAGAGGCGAAGGGAAGGAAAAGATGTTGGGGGGAAAAAGTGGACAAGTAATAGGGATAACCGCACCCCGGAGAGGATCGTGAAACAAAACCCATTCAAAAATGTGGGGGAGATTCACAAACCGTGGACTGCAGCTGGAGGCAGTGCACAAACGTATGCAAGCATCAGAAGCGTCTCGCCTGGGCTAAAGACAAAAAAGGACTGGACTGTTGCGGAGTGCTCCAAAGTTATGTTCTCTGGGACCCTAATTTCCAAAGGAGAAATTTGTGTTTTCAGAGATCCAAGGTCAACGCAGCCATACACCAGAACGTTTTAGAGCACTTCATGCATCAACATGAAGCAGCAGTCCCTGCTGCTGACCAACTTTATGGAGCTGCAGATTTCATTTTCCAACAGGACTTCACACGTGAAGCTACCAGTACCTGGTTTAGAGAACCATGGTATCCCTGTTCTTATTTGGCCCAGCAAACAGGCCTGACCATAAGCCCATAGAAAATCTATGGGGTATTGTGAAGAGGAAGATGCAGTATGCCAGAGCCAGCAATGCAAAAGAGCTGATGGCCACTATTAGAGCAACCTGGGCTCTCATAACACCACTCCTCGCCACGTCGTGTTGCTGCAGTAATTCAGGCAAAAGGAGCCACAACTAAGTACTGAGTGCTGTACACTTTTCACCCTTTTCTCTGTATCTTTATTACATAAGATTCTAATTTTCTGAGATACTAAATTTGAGCTTTTCATTAGTTGTCAGTTATAATCATGACAATTAAAAGAAATAAACATTTGAGATATATCAGTGTGTGTAGTAAATTAATATACAAGTTTCACTTTTTGAATGGAATTAGTAAAATAAATCAACTTTATGATATTCTAATTATACGACCTGACTTAAAAGCTCAACAATTATTGGCTACTGTAAAATGTATGAGACTCTGTGCCCCTCAAATAAGTAAGTAAATGGCTCTGTCTACTCTAAAAATGAACCTGGTGCTCCAACGTGTACTTTGCTTGTACGTGTGCTATGCCTGCTTTTATATCTCACCACAATGTACTTTAAATCCTAGTGACCTTCATGCCCCCTTATATAAACACTCAAAAATGTATCCAAAAGCTTAACTAAACCCTTACTGAGCTCCATTCCAGGCCTAATGTTTCCCAAAGTGTATTATGGCCACATCAATTTAGCTTTCTCTTCTCCCATGTGTATTATAACAACTACTTTAGGGATTCAAGCAAATCCAGAAGTATGGAATGAAGACAGACAGTTTGGGGAAACGATCATTCTCTACAATCATTAAGATGTGGCTATGTAATCAGCTTATAATACTGGTGCTGTCGTGGTCTAAGTCCAAGGACCAGAGTCCCAGGAGGGTCATACAGAGGTGTATGCAAACATTCACATGACCCATTTAAAAACATATTTTAGATTAAAAATCTCCAATCCAGTTTTGGATTCTTTTTGTAATTTATCATCACTAAAGGAGACTTATTTGATAAGTCTTGATATAATAATTTAATCGTCCAGTATGACTGTAGTTGCATTACAACCTGTTGAGGCGGAGGGGCCTGCATGTATCCTTGTGGGGGTGGTGGAGCCTGTATGACAGTCTGGGATGGAGGAGGCGGTGGAGGTGGAGGATGGGGGTGTCCAGTGGCAGGTTGGTAGCCAGATGGAGGCATAGGTTGACCCGTTGTGGCCATGATGTAGCCAGTCTGAGGAGGGGGGTGCTGTGAGAGCACTGTAGGAGCAGGCTGATACATTGGGGGAGGCTCAGGGTTCTCACTGGAGCCCTGCCGACTGAGCGTCATCTGGCCAAACTGGGGAGCCAGCTCTTCTCCCTGGAAGGAATGGAAAGGAGTTGATTAATGTTGATAATGATTGGTGCTCTATATCAGTAGGTCATGTTAAAACAGTAGCTATAGTGTTTCATAGCACTGAGCGATTAAAGCTTAAAATGCTACATTAAAAATGTCAGCGAATTTCAGATGTTCATGTCTTCAGAGACTGTTGTTAACTGTTGTTAACATCAGAATATGAAAAATAACACTTTTATACAAAAACTGGTTACAGTCGAAACAAAAGTGCTTTGACTGCACATCAACCATCTTTCTTCATCTACATATAAAGACATTATACAGCACAAGAGAAAGTAATACTTTTCTGGTACAGACATTATGTAGGTCTTCTCTGTGATTAAAAACCTACATAATGTGAATGAAGAGTGGGCAACAGAGTGAAGGGAGTTTTTAGTAGATTACAGCAGTGTGAAAATGTGAGGGCGTTAGCAATGCCGTCTGTAACAGACAGAATATTCAGAGATGAAGCTACAGTAGAAGAGGTGTGAGTACCATTGTGTACTGCTGGGGAGGAGAAACTGGCAGGAGAACCTGGGGGCAGGAAGGGCTGGAGTAGGAGACAGGCTGAGAGGGCTGCAGAGATGGCACCGGCTAAACACACCACCAGAAAAGATGAGGAAAAAAAGAGGTAGGGCACAGAAAGAGCCAATGAGAAGTAAAGTGTCAGCAGCAGATGGAAAGAAGTGAATAAACAAATTAAAAAATATGAAGGATGTGGGTTAGGACAAGGAGGAAATGTTAATTAACAGATAGATACAGAACATATACATAGTACAGTAGATGTAGTATGCAGTAGTAGTATAGTATTTAGTCATGACCTTAGTGTTACACCAATGTAATAAAACAGTGACATGTTATCAGTGACGATAAAAGTGAAGCCCAGAGTTCCTTTTCATTACATACACATAGCAACCTTTAGCCTGAAGTACCCAGAAATACATTTTATTGTCATTATCATGCAGTATTAATTCTTTACTTATGACTGACATAATATGAAGGCAGTGGAGTTACATACCTGAGCAATCATGTGGTTGCTCATAGGGTGCTGCTGTGGGGTAGGCAGCAGAGCAGTCTGGGGTGGAGCCTGGGGCTGTGGCTGCTGTGGCTGCTGCGATGGGCAGGGAAGCAGGCTACGGCTGGACTGGGAAACTGTAGGTGGGGCGCACACGTCAGGATTGACTAGGGGCAGGCCTAACGATAGAAAAATATATATACATGCATATATTTTTCAATGTCTTATTTGATCAAACTCTGAACAGACATGCACTCTGAAACCCTTGCGTCCTTACCAGAGCGAGAGCCTTTGCAGCTTCCTTGTGACCCTTTGTTACTGCCAAGGCTATCACCCCTCGTCAGGATAGAGATGCCAGAGAAACTGCTGGCCTTGGTGACGGGTGGCCGGAGGGTTCGGTTGGAGCTGTCCGAGTCGGTGCTGCTCCAAGGCCGTGGCTCCAGGCACTTCATGTCACTGTCTGTGCTGCTTTGACGACTGCTAGATGCCCTGCTGGAGCTCTCACGGTTACCCCTGAATGGACAAAGAATGGGGAGGAAGAATAGAGAAAGACAAAGACATAAAATGATCGGGAGAGAATGGGGAGACGCGGGAGATGAGAGGAAGCGTTACAGGATAGATGTTTAGAAATGGCAGCAAGAAGAAGCCACAGAGGAATTTTTGAGAAAAGTGTAGAATGAGTTATATATGGAAGAGGCAGAAAAATTAAGAGAAGGGCAGAACAGAACCAAAATAGGAAAGTGCCAAAGTAAAGTACATTCATCCACAAATACACTTTAGGAGGCTTTAGGATGAGACATCCATCACATATGTGGCTAGTGCAGTTTAAGCACAAACACTGTCTTCTCGTCTCAACTTTCATTCCCAACTTAAAAACTTACAGCTCACAGGGAACCCAATATACACCCCCACCCTCCACACACACACACGTAAATATACATATAAAATATAAACCTATACAGAGAGGAAAACACACATGCAGGAAATTAAGATGCTCCAGACAACATATACTTTGATGAAAGAGGATATGCTATGGAGACGATGAACGAGACAAACCCACATGAAATCAACACACAAACCATCCCAAAATGTAGCCAAAATACACAAATAAGACTTTGTATTTGCATACATATGGATCTTTCCACAGACAAACAGTAACACATGCACTTGGACTATGTTGTCTTGAAGACACCTGTTCATACATGTGGCATTAACACGGAAACATTAGGAGCAGATGTACATCAGGACTTAGACTCACGCACACTAGCTGCAGAATAATCACTGCCACTGGTTCTCCACTAGGATTCTTTTAACTGTATCGCTGTGTACACACTCATTATGTTGCTGTGATGCTGTCACAATAAGTGATGAGGATAGCTGCCAAGAAAACTAATGATTACCCCACTGGTGAAACCAGCATCATCCTCTTATAAGTGGAAGAGGGCAAAGAACCGAGTACGTTCATGTAGAGAAGGAGTAAAATGAAATCAAAACATGTAAGACTGATTGTAAGGAATCTCGATGACGAGACCAGGGATGTGTTAAGGGCGGTAAAATACTAGCGATAGTGAGTGGTGTTTGAAGGTGGCTGTGGCTGATAAATATTTCAGAGAGACTGTAATTAATGGAGGATCTATTTTGAGTCCTCTCTCTGCACGGCCTATTTTAAGGAAGGGTGGGTGTTCTGCCATTCTCTGTACAGGCAGGCGCATACTTGTGTGCTTCGCTCTGCAGACAAAGATGAAAGCAGGGTGAGCAGGAGGAGGACTAGGAGGAGGGATTTGACTGTGGATCACATGATGTTACATCTCCACTCTCTCCTCACGAAGCAATCCCCATCACATGCACAAACAGGAGAAGCAGGGAAGCAAGGCTGTGGCCGAAATGTGCTTCTACCACCATGTACCACTCACGTGTATGCACACACAAATAACAGCTGAGGGTATTATAGCATATGTATTTATCAAAATGATCTAATGAGCATGTATTTTAATTTGGAAAGGCTGCCAAAGCTTCATCAGGCATTGGGTTCTGGCTGCATAAACAGAATGAAGCTATATAAATCTTAACACTGCTATTTAGCTAAACGTATAGACCAAAATATGAATTTATTAGTCAAGTGCATAATTAAATCAATTATGAACCTATTTTTAAAAATATTCAAGTTAAATAATAAACCAATATTGTGACAAACAGACCTTTTCAGATTAATTTTCACTTTAATATTAAAGCTACAAATACTGTATGTACAGCTTTTTCCAATTTCTGTTACTATGCAACAGGTGACATGTTAACAAAAACTACAAAACTAAGTCAACCACAAAACAAACAGGTTACTGTGAAAGCAATGCAGTAACTTTATGCAACTAGGAATGTAGTTGACGGTGGATGAGTGGAAGGGTAAGTTGGTCGATCAGTCCCCAGTAAAACCACAAAGCAGCCATGCATGGGCCATTGGAAGCCCCACGGTGCAGTGCTGAAATAGCTATCAATCAGCCGATTGCGCCAAGCAAAGATAGAAAAACCACCACAAGTCACCACCATCATCACCAAACCACTTTCAATAATGAGCATGGCAACACACAAGTCAAAATCAGCAGCACCCCAATACCTAAAGATCTGTCTCCTCTTTTGAGAGCTAGAGCAGTAGCCCTCAGTGGAAAGTCTGTTGGGTTAATATTAGGAGAAAGGACTAGGGTTACAGAACTGAATTTGAGAACAGCAGAGAGTTAGGGAAAGGGTGAGATAAGGAAAGGTGGGAGGTAGAGGTAGGCACAGTAACGTAGAAACTTTACCCCTAAAAAGAAAAAAAAAAAAACGCACACAAGGCAGAATCTGACAGCTGAAAAGCCCACGCTCCCTCTTCCTCTCAGCATATTAGGCACTAATGTTTCCAGCTCAATATCCTTGGATGAAGGCTCAACATTTCAAGAAAATCTGTTTCACTATTTAGCTTCAGTGTAATCACCTTTCTTGTATGTTAAATGTACACAAATCATTTAGTTGGTTATAAATAAAACATTTTTAAAAGACTACTCTGTTTCTGTGTGTATTGGTCTATAAGGCCATATTCTGCTTAGAATTAAAATCTAACCCTCAAACTGTAGCTTTAAGAGAAAAGATGCAAAGGATAGTGTTTCTGGTTAGATGTATCATCTTACCTGTTGTCGTTGATGTAACCATTTTGAGAGGACTGCAAAAAAACGGACACCTGTTCATTATGAAATGCTTCATTCATTCGGGTGCACAAAGATAAACATTTTCGACATTTAGATAGACATTGTACCAATGATTGAATATGTCACGCTACTTTGCTAACTGGCTTGATTATAAAAGAAGACAAAGGCTACAAATGAAAAGCTATAGGCTGTAGAAATGTATTGATTGTGATTTATTGTTGCCAGGTCCGTTAGCCTGTTCATGTCCAGTACTTACTTCTCGGGCAAAGATCCGGTCTCGTACCCGCTGATACTCTTCCTCTCTCTCTTCAATGGACTTGCTACGCCGCCCGTCCTGCAGTGGCACGCGGATCTATTATTTGGAGAAATGATCAACTTAGTAAAAATCCATTTAAGGTTAAATTGCGTACAATACCAGATAAACTGGCTAGTAAAGTACTTGTGGTACACTGTACTACCAACGATGAAGAAAACTGATCAATTATATTGAAACACAGCTGAATGCAACATACCTGATTATCATCCTTGTCCATACTAGCATCGTCTCTTTTAAGGATAAATTTTTTCTGGAAGTCCATGTTACGTTCATCCTTGATGTGTTCAGAGAACCTTTGCTCTGGTCTAGTAAAGTAAAAGTAAACAAAATTTTTAATAAACTTAACCATCTGACTGCAAAAAGAAAGAGCGTAGCAATGTTAGTACTTTAAATCTAGTTAATGAGATTTAAGAGGGCAACAAATTGCAATATAAAGATCACAGTTTCACTCACCTCTACAATTTATTAGAATTAATTTTATTACTTGTTTTTCTTTACAGTAGCAGACTGTGAGGGATAACTTAAATCTATAAAGCTTGCTGGTTGCTAATTTTACAAGTTTATCTGCCTAAAGCATACAAAATGTGAGAGCTCCATCTATTTGTTACTTTTTTTGTCGATGTGATAAATCCATTAGATGTAGTCGGCTTTAGGCAAAAATAAATTTGTTTTTAGTTACAGCAATGTAAAAACTAAATAAATGTAATGTCATATCAGCACAGCTGCCAAACGTCAACCAAACACTGGAGTTACACTAACATGCGTGTGTTGCTCGTCTTGTTGATAATGACAGCCTTGCCCGTCTGGTCCACGTTGTGGTCCATGCCAAAATAGGCAGCCACGCGGTGCAGCAGCATGCGGTGATAAGAAGTCATTTGAGGAAACTTCTTATACTGGTTACTACAGGGGACACAAAAGACAAACACCTTAGATATATTCTGCTTCACCTAACTGTTCAGTATTTGGATTGTCTGTTTCTATGTTTTGAATAAATTAATAATCAAAATACAAAATTTATCATCAGGCCATTAAAAATAAAACTTTATTTTGGACATTTACTAAAGATGTATTAGGAGAAACTCATTATTTAAGTACATATAAGTTGTTAGGTCTTAGGTCTTTGATAAGCACTATATCTTGTGACAACTCATCTAGCTCTGCTCTATGTAAAATGATTTACTGCTTTATATTGCCTCTGGTAACACCATTCTACTCAGTAACAAAGTGCAACATCTCATATGACTCATTACACCATCACTCCTCAAATACAAAAAACAGACATGGAGAGGTACATTTTGAGATAGGATAGTGGTTATAAAAAACATGGCTTACTTGTCATCATTAATGAACTCCAGGATATCTTGTTCTAGTTTGAGCAGCATCATTCGATCCCTGAGAGGGAGAAGGATCAGTGGGCGCTAGATAGTGGTATATGCACACTAATGCACTGTCACTACAGCAATGATTATGAGTTAGTTTTTGGTGGCGATCTCATACCTGGGATTGTTTTTCAGTGTGTTGACCAGAAACTCATGAACATCGATGCCTGTAGAGTCAGTATATTCCTGACTTGAGTCTAAGAGAGATAAATAATTGGCAGAATTGGCACCCCAACATCCCAAGAACATCATTCTTTGATAAAAAAAAAAATAGGCATTAGCTAGCTGGTCTATGATGATATACACATCTAAACTATTTTCAGTGAATGGGTTTCCAGCATTCTTCACTAAACTGGATGGTTGGGCCAGCTTTATGTTTTTATTTAAGTCTGTTCGTCTCAGAGGCTCCTAACAGGTCAGGTCCTTTCCAAGAGGAGGTTAATTATCAAAATTGGACCACTGGTCCAGTTATCACCATTTGTAAATATACAATTAATTAAGAGTCACTTTACTATTTTGAGCACACAAAATTTTAAAAAGGTCACTTGTGTTGTGCATGACAAAGAAGTGAATGCTAGAAATGCATCTTACCACGAGACAACATCTTTCGTGGAGTCTTGTCCTTCTTTTCTTTCTCTTCATTTTCATATTCATCCTTAGAGGACTTCTCCTCCTCCTTGTCAGATGGACAGCTGATGTGAAGCTGAATGATATCCTGAAAAAAAAAAGAATATTGAACATTAAACTGGGTTCAATTGCTTATTCCAAGTACTACAGATTACAGTTAGGAATAAATCACAAGTTTAAGCATTGTGACAAGAACAGTACCGTGTCTGGACCTCCATCATTGGAGAATGGACCACAGGACTCCTCACACACTGCCAGACTCCGAACAAGCTTCAGTTTGGCATTAGACTAAAAAAAAAAAGTTTCATATTAGCTGTAAAATGTATAACATTGGTGTTTCAGATGTAGTTACACCTCATAGTCTGTCCAAATCTGTTTCTATTAGAGAGAGAACAAAGAATTCTAGTCTACTAATGTCAACCTGCTTATTAATGTGCTCCAATTTTTTGTTTTAACAAAACATGAGCATCAAACATGAGCCTAATTTCTTGTAAAGCTTACAATAAGCCCTGAATTCTGACTGATAATGAAGCTACAAGAGGAAAGGGGAAGCTGAGACACGGAGAAGCCATTGAGAGCTTCAATACAACACGCTGTACCTCATTAGATTATGTACTGTACCAAGAGGCAAAAAAAGCACAGTTAGACTCTGCTATTACAGCAAATAAATCAACTTAAAGTAAAAAGTAAATTTGAAACTGTGACTGGAATAAACTCTTGGCTGCAAATGCTATGTCCTGTTTATTTAACAAAGGTTGGCATATATAAAAGTCCTCACTGGCTGTATCATTTAACAAGTGACAATAATGTAAATAGGGGGTCAAGCATAATAAAATATGGGGATAAGTCAGTATTAATAATGAGTATTAAACAAATACAAAAAATTAAAATTTAAAACATAATCTTAT
The DNA here is from genome assembly GCF_900634795.4 of Betta splendens. Classification (NCBI taxonomy): domain Eukaryota; kingdom Metazoa; phylum Chordata; class Actinopteri; order Anabantiformes; family Osphronemidae; genus Betta; species Betta splendens. Next base: position 14,443,835 of record NC_040885.2, on the reverse strand, counting down.
GTATTTCTTAGACCTGGAAACACTGAAGTCATGTTTATAAAGTATTGCATATCAGCTATGAATTACAGAACAGTGCAGAGGATAAACCTCATGATGCAGAATTTACAAAGATGAATACTTATGACACTGGTTACCAGTTACTTACCTTGGCCCTTTTTCTACCATGGCTGTGATTAGGAGCCCGTTTCTGCAAGAGAAAACTTGTTTTATCAAAAAGCAAATTTTTCACTTATCAGCAAATTAGAATATGGCCAGAAGAAGGTACACAAAGAAAACTCTTGACAGGCTGTGATGTGACAGAATTAATGTGTCAGTAAAAGTGGAAAGTTATTATCTGCAAGTCTGTTGGTTGCTAGTTCTAATAAAGAGATGAACTGTCGAACCTGTTTTATTTAACATCGTTTTAAGCTTGTGTGGGACTTTATGGAAAAAGTGGTAGATGTGCAGAAATTACAATTATGCACTGGCAATTTGGCATTAACCTGTAGCCCCACTATCACAATATTTAAAAGGGCAATATTGTGCAGCCCTAGAAATAATTATAGTATATATAGTAATAACAAAAATTGTAATAAATGGCTAAAAACAATGCTGATTATTATCAGAATTTGTATAAATTATTTTAGCATATAATAACATACCTGTGAATCCTGTGGAGAGCTATCCTCAGGATCCAGGCCTTCTCCGGTTCCTTCCTTGGTGCCCTGTGGTTGAGGAGAGGTCTTGCCCCGACTGCAGGGCTCAATGAGTGGCCCACTCTCTCCCTCCTGCTGGATGTCTGTTGTCAGGCTCACTGACATCTTCTCAGGGAAGGGGAGAGGGTGGGAGTTGGGAGGGGGTTGGGTGGAGAACCCAGGAGTGGCTGAGAGACACAAAACACTTTTTAAACACGAAAGGGCTGCCACATGCTGAATGTGAATATCTAAACAAAAAGCACGCTATACTGTGAGAATATACTGTTTACCTATAGGTGGTACCAGATCTGTGCTGGACTGTACAGTGGGTCTGGATGGGAATCCCACACAGGAAGACGAGCGTAATCCACTAAGGTAGTGTACTGGGCAGGGCTGCAGCAGGGTGCGAAGCGCAGTCCATAGCAAGCCTGAGCTGTCTGGTGGGTCTGTGAGGAAGAAACCGGAAAATGACCAAACAGGTAAGACTGATGGCTCTTAACCACATATTAGTAAAGCCCTCAGGTTGTTTGTTCAGGCTACTGCATTTATTCAGAATAAACTGCCTCAGTCATGGTCAAACTGTCTATATTGGCAATACAAACATATTACAAACAGTTTAAAAAATCTTATGTACCACAGCATTTTAATTAAAAAAAATGTCAATTCAGTTGCACCACAATTTTACGATCACATAAAACAAAGCATGCACGTGAACGGTCATATTTACAGTGATCAGCTGAACTGGAGAGGCAGCAGTTAGCCAGTCAGACAAGGGGGAGGGACAAACCGACAGGCCAGCCACCACCTCAGCGGTCCTCTGTGGCCTCGTTTCTCTCCCTCGGACTCAGTTTAGCAGCATGGTCTGTCCTCCCGTCAGGAGCCCTGCACACCAAGAGCAAAAGAGGAAGACACGGATGACGTCATGCTTCACACACCGAGTGACTCATCGTCAAAGCTGCTGCTGCTGCCACAGATTCTAGCAGGGAGGGGGACAAATCAGCTGAAAGAGCAGCGCATACTGGCACACATTGTGAACAAGGCGAGCAGATTCTTTTCAGAAGGGCAAATTATATAAATACGATCCAGGTTGGGACAGTGAAGCCACCCCTCTATGATTGTATGTATTTTAGCAGCAAAATGTCAGAATGGAGTGGGACTGCGTATTTTTTTCCCCAAATCAAGGTCCTGTATAGGTAATTAAAATCTATTATACTAACATTCTTATCTAATTTACCATACAATAAAACTAGAACCATCATTATATGCAATGCTTTTTAAGAGACTCGTTCCAAGTATATTCATTTATGCCCTCTGTTGTGGACATTCGAGATTACAGTTTAAATCTTAGTCAAGAAAAATAACTGGCCATTAGAACGTTATTTACAAGTTATTTTTGTTAGCCAACGGCAAATTTGTTTACTAGGTCTTTGTTTACATTCAACTAGACTGCAACCCTACAAGGGCACAACATACATGAGATCGGTGGAAAGAGGTCTATCTGCATAACAAAAAAGAGGAATTGCTTCCTGGAGCACCATTCCCAAGAATTTAATAACGGATAAAGAGAGACGCAGGAGTTTATTCATGTTCCGTTTCATTAGAAAATTAATTAAGACTCTTGGTTTCTCGTCATCTTATTTTGATCGAGGCCTCCCCCACCTCCTTTTGTAAAGGTTAAGACTGACGTCCTGCATGTATTCAGTGTAGTTGACCGCCATTCAAGCGCAAACATGCCCATGTTTTTTCTGGGCCTCAGGACAAACTGCACAAGGCTGGGACTTCCAGTGTGGGGAAGACCCAGTCTAAGCAATGCAGAAGGCGTCATCAGCAGCACTGCACCACATCACTGACCAGGACACCCACATGACCCAAGCCAGCTCTTATAAAAGCAGCAGCAGCAGCAGCAGCAGCAGCACTATCTGTTGTGGGCAGATACAAATGCCTGATTCAGTCGATTCAACACAGTCTGCTGCTTTGTGCTTACGCACATACAGGGTGCTTCACACAATGATGCACAGTTTTGGATTAGAAAGCAAATATAATCATTCATCTCCAAGTGCAGGTTATTCATGGATGAGGCAGATTGTCTCGACTTACTTGGAAGTGTGGGTCTGCAGGAAAAATCAGAATCAGAGGAAAGATAGGGGGCTTATGAATAAAACAGCTTCACCTATTCTCTACCCCTCCTCCCATTCCTCTCTTAGGTTCCCTAAGCTCTCTCCTCCACACCCCTCCCTTCCTCCCATAACACACATACATATACACACGCGCGCACACGCCAGCCTACAAGGTTGCCAAGGAGACGGTAAACGTCATTCTCAACTGCTACCATTCGTGTTAAGCAAAGACCAGTGAAAAGGGCACATAGAAGAATGATATTAAAAATAAATGTGCATCACGGATGAAAAGTAGAAGCATGAAGAACATAGCAAAATTAAAAGTGCTAGATGAGGATATGCCATTTCCTCATCACCTGGGTTTGGTTACACAATGTGGGTCCAAGTCATTCAGTCATGAACTGAAGTATTACATAGAACCATCAAATTGCAGCTATTATAGGCCAATTAGATGAACATCAAAAACAGTTTTAGGAATCCATTTTCACTATGTGACATTTACATGACAGATTATTCTATGGAAATATACAACTATTACCTTGTACATCTTGTCACAACTAGTATAGTTTATTTCAGGGTTGCACATTGCAGACTAAGTAACATAATACCAGCAGTACCACTGATCTCTGCCTGTTGTGTCCCAGTTCAGTCAGTGTGTTGGTGGGCTTGATGTTGAGATCTCACATGTAGCTGCACATATACAGCAGGGCAGCTGATTCACACAGGACTCTTGTGAGTTGCATCATAGCAAAATAGTTCATGCACATCATGCTCGAGTCAATTAAAGATTAAGCTGGATAGGGAGGCTTTGATCAGGCATGTTGGAGCAAATATGAAAAACAGTAAATATTTTATTAATCGCTGAATTCAAAACGTCTAGTTCTAAACCATTAAATACCTCACACACATTTACAGCAACAGTTTATGTAAACTTGCATAGGGCATGCCTTCTGAACACACATTACCAGCCTTTCAGATTCTGACACAAGCCCTCCTAATGACAGGAAACCTGCTGTGACACAGGTCATACGCTGCCTGGCCCAAGTTGTCCAGGAAGCACACCTCTACAAGCAATAGGCAAAAGGCCAGACTGAGAACGCAACTACATGTGTTTGTGTAAGAGCTATCTGCACTCGGTCTACAGCTACTGTATGTGTTGGTAGGTGTCAAAGGAACTGCCCCATCAATGCTTGGACCTGACATCTGTACTTGCCAGTATATCATCTTATAGAATTATGCGCTCTAACAGCTCTTCTGTAGGATCCAAACAACATGGCAAAGCTACCCCATTCAACATGCCAAGAACCTTGTCACTTGTTAACTGATTAACCTTCTTTCTCTACATTTAAAAAGGTACTGACCTTTCTATCTGATAGGAACACCCCTCAAGGTATGCAGTATTGAAGATGCGCTTACTCAGCCATCTGTTTATCAACATTTAGTCGTCATCAAATTTTCTCAGGTCTATATTCAATAGTGAATTTACAGGGTAGTTGATAATATCAAGAAACATGTCTATAGCAAAGGGTCACTGCTTAATAATAATAATTGTTGCCAAAAAGCACAAATATGTTGTTATTTTAAACATCATATATTTGACCAAATGTTCATTTCTAATTTGTTGTTGTGTGGACAAATTTATCAAATTTACACATACACAAGTGTACAACAACAAATTATAGATGAATTTTCAGTGGTTGACTGTAGGGCTGTAAGTAACTATTATTTTGATAACAGATTCATCTTCCGATTGTTTTTCCGATTAATTGGATAAAAAAATTAATAATTTGATCGTGACTATATTTTCATTTTAACTCATTAAATCTTAAAATTTAAACAAACAAAGCCAGCATAGAGTTTTGTTCGTTCGGATCTGCAGCAGTTCCCGTCAATCTGAAGGAAGCCCAGGTGGACACGGGAGAACATGTAAACTCCAGAAACTCCTGGGCTCCTTCTGGCTTTGAGGCAACAGTAACGACCACTAAAAACATGGCCTCATGTTAATGCTGCAGTTATTTGCTACTTTTGCATTTAGTGTCTGCATTATCATGGCGCCGTTCATTACCATGTAGCGAGGGATATGACTGCACAACCAGTGGCACAACAGATTACACAGCACACACATTATCACATCACAGCTTTTTCATGTGATGGATACAGAGCATTTGCTACCGCTGCTACATCTGGGACACTGCGCTTTCTTACACGCTTGTATATCGCTGTAGTTTTTACAAGCCAAAAGCTGACGACTGTTTCTATTTTTTTTTATTTTGCCGTCACACTGCACTATAAAATGTCCTGGCCATCTAACTGTTAACGGAAAATCATTACAGATCATATCATTCATCGATTATTATCGAACGATTCGTTGTTGGAACCCTAGTTGACTGTTCCATCCTACCCTGGATATTTGCCATTAACGACAGCCTGAGAACTGTGTATTCCTACAAATTTGGGTGGGTAATGACTGAAAGAAGCTATTGTTACTTGATTTCATTCATCGCTTTAGATAAGATTTCACAATGGAAAAGCACACGTAGCAGACATGCCTCTCCATTTTCTCTGCAGAGGCTGAATGAAAGATGAAGGTGAATGGAAGCGCATAATGCTGCAAAAGAGAGTGAGCAAGCACGTACAAACCCACAGACAGCAGTGGGAGAGACATACACAGGCAGCTCGACCCAGTTCATCTGTTCTGCATTCAGCTGTGCACCTCGTCCATTTGACGTCAGAGAGAACCCATTTTACGAAAAAAAACAAAAAAAAACAGCAAGGTTATGTCTTCACAGAAAAGGCTGATGTGTGCATAGTAAGGGCAGAGTCAGCCCCTGAACGTATAAGCTATGGCAGCAGCGCTTGCATACCGCTGTTGGTCCGTGTCAGAGAGGATTCCCCTTTGCGTCAGTTACACAATCTCATACTGGGAGGGGACAGGGGGTTGGTAAGAATAGTCCAGGAACATTTGCAAAACCATCTGTACAGGATATGCACCAACAGTAATACTGTACAAAAAATATGTGCAGAATACCGCGTAACATTTTTAAGACATGTAAAAGTGATTAAGATTATCCTTAAAAAAAAAAAAACAATGCAGAGAACACTAAAGGTTATGAAGGAACAAAACATCCTGTAAACTGTCAAGGCTAACATAACTAGCTACAACACAAATGGCCTGATGTAAAGGAAGACAGGGTTTCTCTTCTTCCATGTACGTCTCTGTCCTTTTCCTTGCCACCTCCTCTCTGGTTACACTGAGTGCTATGAGGATACCCCTTCCTGTCTTACACCCCCTCCACGTCAACCCCTCCCATCAATATTTCTTTCTCTATCCACCTACTAGCGTTATCTCTTTCTCTCTCCCTTTTTCTTACCCTTTTAATGTGTCTTCTTAAATTGTCAGGCCTACTGCTGACGCCATCCTCCTCCACTCAGCCATCCCACTCAGTCCTGTGGGACGAGCTATGACTCATTCGCTCCCTCCTTCCTTCTCCTCCCTCCCTAGTTACCTACCTACATACCTTTCAGTAGTTTTGTAGCAAGTCTCTCTCTGTCTCACTCTCTCTCCACCAAAGGTGTTTGAAGAGAACAAATCAGACTGAAGTGTAGAAACACAAGGAGAAACTGAATGATGGTGACAAAGACATGTCGGTCAAATAAAAAAAGTCTTCCTTCAGCATTATGAATAAATGTCTGTGAAGTGATAGGGGATCCTAATCTTGCATTCATTATTGAAGAGGACAGATTTGCTGGAATGTGAGGGAGGAAATATTGGTATAAGTAAATGAGAATTACACAACATTTTTTATGAATGTCAAAGACAGATAGGCAGATATTTGTCAATAGAATGTCAAAATATTTCCTGGAACACATTTCCAGTTGCAACAAGATGTTCTAACACACCATACTAATACATTTTCAACTCATGCAACAACAACCACACTCATGTGAACAACCACATAAAACACTATGGAAACAGGAAAAAGAAAAAAAACATTCAGTAATGTTTAACATTAGGAAAACCCTGAAGCTTTGTGAGCCTGAATGACAAATCAGAGAGCACCAATCATAAGATAAACAGTTTAGGTTGCTGTACAGACAAATGTGCATATATATGAAATTTAGCACGAAAAACAATAACAGGAACCTGCCAATGACCCTGTGTTTTCATAATATTGATGCCCCAGCCCTCAAACCTTTAGATGGAAAAATGCTTCTGATGTACAGTGAAAGATTCAGCCTGCTCAACTTGAGCTGCTGATGGAAAATGAATAACTGTGTCAGAATGAAATTGGGTGGCTGCTACACCACTCATTATAAACCTTATGTAATTTATCAGCTTCTTTTACTGTGACAAGGTGGGGGGGGGCAGTTAGGATGAGTGTAAGAGAGAGAAACAGGAGAAAAGATAGAGGAGAAAAGGGGTGCCTAGTGAGACAGGCAGAGAGAAAAACTTCTCAATGATGAAACAATCTGTGCTCTTAAGCGATTGGACCAGTCCTCCACCAATGGGAGGACCAGCTCCATGGCAACAGGCTCTGTCACCAAGAGAAAAACAGCCATATCCCTCAACACCCCCATATTTTTCTTTCCCCTTCTCTCTCACGACCCTCTCCTTCCCCCTATTGCAAGTGTATGAAAGCCCGGAGTATTTATCACTGGGCACTCAAATACACAAAACAGCACTTTAAACCTGAATGACAGACAGTGCACATATGTGCATGTGACTAAACGAGACATACAGATGTACACACAGGCACGCAGGCTTAATGGGGCTGTGAAAGTGATCAGCGTATGATTCATTCACACACAGTCATTTAAATGTGCAGATTGACAATGAGTGTCTTTACACACCAACTGCCGACATCACTGTTCTACTTCATCCTGATAAGAGCAGATCAGTTCGGGTGGAGCTAAGCCTTGAACTACAGTAAACAGACTGAGCTCACAGAGCTACAGAATAAGGAAGTAGAACCCAGCAGAAAAAGACTGTCCTTCAAAGAATGACATATGTACAAGCTGCAGTGAGCAGACATCAGGGGGTGTCGTTCTCAGGTACAAAAACAGCTTTATTTATTGCAACTCTCTTTACAGAGTAAGTCTAGCTGAATATTGTAGAGGTAAACCACATTACATCAGTAGATTAATGTGGCAGTGGATGAGTAGCTGTCGTATTAGGCTTCAGGGCATGTTTTTGGGTTCACTTCAGATGTTAATGCTGAAGATGCTAAGCTAGCAGTACTACTGCAGTCGTCCATAAGAAGCAAGGCTTGCACAAGCAAGCTCCAACGCTAAACTAGGTTTTTGCCTAGGTCCATTTGATCAGTGTCCAAAGTAGTTCCTGAAGAACCTTAAGTAGTGGTCTCTTTCAGAGGGGTTTCTGGGACATCCAAGCAGGCAGGGACTCCAGCCCTGAGGAAGGACTATCAGTAAGTGCTGTGCTCAAGCTCAAATGACCACAGTTTTGTTGGCATTGTCTCTCATATTTTCTCATTCATCAGGTTACAGATTTATATGGCCAACATATATATATAGAGAAGAGAGAAGAGAGAAAGAGAGACATGAGACATAGGAGACAGAGACAGAGAGACAGACGACAGAGGCAGAGAAGACACGAGACAGAGGAGAACAGAGAGACGGAGAGAGAGACGGAGAGACGGAGAGAAGAGAAGAGAGACGGAGAGAGAGAGGAGACGGAGACGAGAGATGAGATGAGAGAGACGGAGAGAGAGAGAGACGGGGAGAGACAGAGAGACAGACAGAGAGAGAGAGAGAGACAGAGAGAGAGAGACAGGAGACATGGAGGAGAGACCAGAGAGATGAGACAGAGACCTAGAGAGATACAGAGGACAGAGAGAGAGACAGAGACAACCCTTCAGAGAGAGAGACAGAGAGAGAGGACAGAGACAGAGATAGAGTAGAGAACAGTGAGAC